>NW_026885882.1:0-70308 GCF_032173495.1 Musca vetustissima
CTTGATGGCCGTGCGGCCGTCAACATCCTCCGCCCCTTGCACTGGTGCAACCTTCTGGCGATCCCAGGACCTTTATATGCTCCGAAATTTCTTGTAGGATCTTCTTTGTTGTCTCTTTGACTGTTAGCGAAAACTTAGAGGACCGCTTCGGGATTTTCCTTCCTTTAGGATAACGCGCTGCTGCCCGAGCTTGGGTGCTTTTAACTGTCTGACGTTGGTGTGTGTTGACCCGAAATTCGTTTATGCAGTATTTGTGTATCCGCACAGCATACTTCCTGCACTTCTGCTCCGTTCTGCAGGTTATAATCTTATGCTGCCTATAGCATACCAGACATTGCTCATGATCTATGTTTATGTTCTGGAAATAAATAAATAGAACAAAACACAGAAAATCTTGACCACACGACAAGTGGTCCGTTATTAAATAATGATTTTTCTTCCCATAACACATAAACGACACAGTGGATGACTTTAATCATCCAATTAACTCTTTTTCGCCATATATCTTGCAGAAATATCATGGCTCTTACGATTGGTTTTTCGACTTTTGGTTTGGTTCTTTCTCTTGCGATTCGTAATTTTTTTTAATAGAAATCCGGCTGATTTCAACGTTTTTATTATTTCATGATGTGCTTGTAGTGCAGAGTCGATTGTATGACCGCCTGCTAATATGTCGTCGACATATATTTCCTTTTTAAGTATGTTTGTAGCTAGCGGCCGCTCAATTTGCCATTCTGTGGCCTGCTGCAATAACGTTCTTATTGCCAGGCATGGCGCACAGTTAATACCAAATGTGTTTATTTCGTAATCTTCGATTTGTGCGGTTTCATTTTGTATATACAATATTCTCTGATACGGTATATCAGACTCGTGTACAAATATTTGACGGTACATCTTCTCAATGTCACCATTAAATACATATTTATATAACCGCCAATTTAGAATTACAGACGTTAAATCGTTTTGTAACGTTGGGCCTGTATATAGAACATCATTCAATGAGAATGAACTATTTGTTTTGCAAGACCCATTAAACACACGTGATGAAAATTCATTTAAAACGTCTCTGTACGTGTTTACCAGCATTTTGTCTTTATTTAAGCTATTTATATATTGGGGTAAAGATTTGAAACGAGGTGATTCTAATAAAATAGATTGTTGATATTCTTTTTTAAATGGATTTTTTACACCAAATCTACCGCCCGGTCGACGGCACGTCTTTTTGTAAGAGTCTTCGCAGTACTCATTTAATACGGTCGGAATAGGAGTCCGTTCGACTTCCTCATGTTCCCCGAATTTTCGTGATAATGCTTCTATGTCTTCTTCACCTTTCGAAGATTCTTTGACTGTGCCAAATGCTATACTTTCGTTTGCTATTGGTCCGTATATATACCAACCGTAAATTGAATTCTGTGCTATCATATTACCTAGAATATTTTTCTTCATGCCGTTTAGCATTATTGTTGGAAGGATATCGCTTCCAATCAACATATCTACATGCGCTGATACCGCAAAACCAGGATCGGCTAGTTTTAAATCTTTAACTTCACTACAGTACGAGTTTGGAAGAGACCTAGTTGGAAGTAGACTAATAAGATTTCGTAGCACTATTACTTCGGATACTAGATTAAAAGAAGTGTCATCTGTACATAGTGTAATGCAACAAGATTGGTTTGCATTGGTGACTATTGTGTCACTTAAACCACTAATTTGGAAATCTTCGTTTCTGGTCGTAATACCTAAGCGATTAACCACTTTATCTGTCACAAATGACCTTTCAGACGCCGAATCTAACAACGCCCGTAATGTGAACCTTTGTCCGGAGTGCATAATTTGTACCAAGGCCGTCGGTAACATAACGTCACCGTGACTAATTGTAGCTAGTGTCTGAACGTTTGTACCAGACACTGCCCTTGACGAGCATGGCAATTCATTGTGTGATTCGTCGGTGGTGAAATGTGTTTCGGTTCGGGCATGACCATAATTGTTTTCACGCGCTACGTTATTAGCGCTCGATTGTTGTTGTGAATAGTTTGTTATATGCAACTTAGTATGATGTTTTTTCTTACATTGCATACATCTGTGCATACTGACGCATTCTTGGCTCGTGTGTCCACTCGCAAGACAATTGTTGCATAAACGTTTTTCTTTTGCAACTTCGATTCGCTGATTAGCTGACATGTTGTTAAATCTGGGACAGTTTCGCAGTATATGATTTTTTGCGCATAGAATACATCTATTTGAATTTGTGTTTGTATTATATTGAGCTCCGAAGTCGTATCGTAAAGATTGTGGAGCGTTTTGTGTTTTTATACGACCAATTCGTTCTAACACTTGATGTCTGTTAATTAGAAATTCTTCCATTTGAGACCACCTTGGCAAGTCAGCATGTGACTCAAGTGACTGCTCCCATAACGTCAAAGTTTCTATTGGAAGTTTTGTCGAGCAAAGGTATATTAAAATTGGATCCCACTCGCCCACACTTATGTCGTGTGCTTCCAAAATTGCGAGACAATCACTGATTGTTAACTGGATCCTTTTTATGTCTTCGTTGTTTTCGTTTTTTGCGGGAGCTATTTCGAATAAAATTCGTAATTGGTTGTCAACCAAAACTCGCTTGTTTTCGTAGCGTTTCTTTAGTGCGTCCCATGCTAAAGAAAAGTTTAGATCTGACAATGAGAATCTGTCTACGATCCTGCCAGCTTCACCTTTAGTTTTATTTTTTAGGTGATATAATTTTTGTGCTGGTGTCAGTCTGGGGTGATTGCCATATATGGCCATAAACATGTCCCTAAAAGTTGGCCATTCTTCATAGCTTCCGTGGAAGTCTTTTGTATCACATGGAGGAACTTTAATACACACCTCTGACATGTCAAATGTGGTAGTTGGGGGATACATGGCCGAACTATGAAAAAGTGAAGGATTTGTTTGGTCTTCACGTCCTGAACTGGTGGACTTTTGAAGAGACCTCTTTTTCACAACTTCCATTAAGTTCGATTTTGTTAATTGGTATTGATCCCGTGCGGATTCAAACTCCAATTTCGCAACATTTTTAAAATCATCATCGATTGCCTTGTCATCGGCAAGATAGACGTTTTCATAGGCAGTACGTACATTATGCCAGTCTTCATCTAACGATTCTAATTTTGTTTCTATCAGCGAATCTGACAGATCGTTTTCGGACATATTTAACATTTTAGCACATGCTCCCATTAAGTTCTCCATGTCGAAGTGGAACCTTGCACAAATTACTTTTGCCATTTCTTTAATTTGTAATATTATTTATTTAATTTGAGTTTTATTATTCGTATAGTTTTTATTTTTCTTTATATATATATATTTATGGACTTTTATTATTTATTGTAATATTATTTGGGTCTATTTTGCCTTCGGTTAACTTTCTGCTTTATTATAAAAATAGAGAGAAGTTAGAAAAATTTAAAAAAAATATTAGGCTTTAATAGGGCTTTGCTCAACAAATATTTATTTTTTAAATTTTGAGAGCACTTTTATTATTATTTTATTATATTATTATTAGGTATTATTTGTATTATGTTTATTATTGATACTTTTATTTTATTGCTTATATTTTTATTTTATTTGTATTTATTATAGAAATGGAATGCAATATAATGTAATGCAATTTCCACTAACGTTCGTTACGTTGAATTACGTTTGTTACGTTTAGTAACGTTTGTTGCGTTTTGGTTGTTTACGTATATTACGTGTTCACTAATTGGACTATCGCCTTAATGTGAACAAGAGTACTCGGTATCGGTTACTCTTTAAACGTATGTCACTATTCCAACAAAACAATATGTCTGTCTGTGAATATTGTAAACAATAAAATTTTTTAATAAAATAAAGAGTGGTGAAATATATAAGTGTGTTAATGAGTGTTAATTTTTAAAAAAAAATTTTGTAATAATTTATTGTGAAAATAAATACTACTTTGCAAAACAAATAGTGTTTTTATTTTTGTTTCATTTATTTATGTCAGTGTTGGGCTTTGCCGTAGTTTTTGCTGAAGTATAAGCGGACGGCAGGGAAATGTCAACACTGATGTAGAATGAAAAAAATTTTGTTGGAAAAATTTTTGAAGATTTTTGAAAAAAAAAAAATTGGTATTTAATGGCAAATCTAGGCCGCTAATTCGTTTTAAAAGGCTCGAAGGACCATGTACAGATTCCCACAAGGACGCAGGATCTGTTGTGAAGTCTAAATTCAGACGAATTTAGAGCCTTAGGATTAGAGTTGCCGGCAAAAGCAACAACTACAACACATACGAAGTATACAAACACCACAAGTATACGTGTAATACTCACGTGATGTTTAGCACAAATAAAAAGATGAATAACTTTAAATATAATAAATATTGTACTGTCAGGCGACAGGTTTATTATGGGTTTAATTTGGGTAAATATAAAGTTGACGATCAAGGCGATCCTTTAGGTTTTACTTCTTGTAGTAAGTGTGTTTGGAGATGGGAGTTTCTCGATTTCGGTTCCCTTTTGAGATGGGAGGACACCGATGACTTACAAGTCCATATCGATGAGGTCTTCATCGGTGTCCATTGGTGTTAAAAAGTTATCGAGGTTTTAATTTTAGGCATAAGAAAAAAATCTTTTAATTACGCCGTTTATTATATTGACCAAAAACGTTGATATATATCTTCCTCCGTAAAATAAGAATATGAAAATATTTGTTTTTGGTTCGAAAAAATAATGTCATCAAATTTATTTTTTTAATTTTAAACAAGAAATTTCAGAAAAAAATGTTGGCGTTACTCTGCTATTTTACCCGAATTTCGCCGAAAAATTGACATATATAATAATCACTTTTTGTGTATAAGTATACGCCTTGCGGATTATATCAAGACCCTTCCGATATATCTTAGAATTCTATAAATAGGAATAAATCTTAAAATAAAATAATATTATGAAATATACATTTTAAATTGCGTGTAAATCGCGTAATTCTCAAAATTATTTGATGCGCATGCGGTTTCCAGGAAGTACTGAAGTTTATCTTCCAATCCATATATATTTTGCGAAATTCCATTTGACGGCTAAGATGTGCCGCACGTTACATTGAAGTACCCAAAAAATCGTAAAACGCGAAAAATTTCCGAAAATTTCATATGCCATTAACGCGCATCCGATTTCGGTGTGCACCCTAAAAAAATACATCGATCTATACCGATTTCAATGTGGTCCATTAAGAACCATAGATGTGCCAGCTCACACTATTTTTGAGATAAATTGCGTCTTCCAGAAAGTACTGAAGTTTATCTTCCAATCCATATATATTTTGCGAAATTTCATTTGACGGCTAAGATGTGCCGCACGTTACATTGAAGTACCCAAAAAATCGTAAAACGCGAATAATTTCCGAAAACTCCATATGCCATTAACGCGCATCCGATTTCGGTGTGCACCCTTAAAAAAATACATCGATCTATACCATTTCAATGTGGTCCATTAAGAACCATGGATGTGCCAGCACAATCTATTTTTGAGATAAATTGCGTACATCTCTCTTTCGGCTGAAGTTTTTAGAGTTCTCTTTTCGAAAAAGATCAAAATCCGTATGAGGTCATTTATTGAAGCGGAAATGATCCACAGAAAACGCAAATAAATCCGCGATATTTTCATAAACATTTTTTGCCAAATTTCGTGTTTTTGGAAGGCCAGTTCCCGCCATTCTAGTAGAATGAATAGATTATATCATCCGAAACGTAAAAAACCTTATTGATCGCGGGTACCCATATCATTCAGTTGACAGATCTAAAAATTTGGCCCGAAAAATAGGTTTTTTAGAAATTTGATCGCACAAAATTTGCACCTTCGGATGAGTATCACTCTGAAGCTGTGCATACTACATACACAAAATACATATCAAATTACGCAGATTCGCGACTACAATAATCTTATAATCGATTTTTATAAATTCCTGTTTGCGTATTAAAACTAGAAGTAAAATTAAAAAAACACTCAAAATCGAGCTTCAAAATGTCAGCATCATTTAAAGGTAGATGCAGTTAAAATTTTGAAAAATGATACATAAGGGGCGTAGTCCCCATTTTGTTGGCTTCTAGTTTTACTTTGACACGAAGACCGTGAAATGAGTGGCTTAATCACAAATCGATAGAGAACATAAAAAAACTGGTTCGCCTCAACCTGTTTTTACACATTTTTTAGTGGAGTAGGAAAAGTGTCACCCTAATTTTTGTTTGATTTGAGATGTGAAAAGTGTGTACTTCTACATATACAAAATTTCAGCTGCGAAGACTTGCCGTCCTAAAAGCTATATTTAATTTAATTTATTTTTATTCTTTGCGACGAAAAAGCCATATGTCTAATAAATATCGCAACATGCCAAAAACACGTTTGTATACTTCGTATTATAAAACATATCATAAAGCTTTATACAATTCTAAGTAAACTTCAAAGCATATTCAAATTTATTTCAAAACTATACCGTTCATATATTAGTTTGGTGAAAAAGAAATCCATTGTTATTACTTTTGGTGTAAATGGTTTAAAACAGTTATGGTCGATTTTTAGCTCCTGGGCGATGTTAAGACTGCTAACATGCCGATCAACTTCGAACATTTCTCCGATTTTATAGCCATTTTCGACGACCGGCCGACCTGTGCGAGGTGCATCTTTAACATCAAAAATTCCTCAACGAAATCTACGAAACCAAAATTGCACATAATTGGCTGTTACAGTATCGGAACCACAAACACCATTCACAATTTTAGACGCTTGGCTTGCATTTTCGCCTTTGTCAAAGAAAAACGGTAAAATGTACCGAATTTTTAACACCCTGTAACTCATAACTGAATGCACCAAACAAATAAATATTTTTTTAGTGCGAAATGTCACCCTTCCACCAACGAACATAAATCTGAAATTGGTTAATCGATACTTTTCGAGAAATCTATCAGTACAGTCTTCTGGTGAAAAAAATAATGGATTTCTTTTTTCCCAACCTAAAATCAAGTTTGCTATCAACAATAATTCCTAAGCATTTTATGCGATCAAAGAACTCAATAAATAATCCATTAACGTGTACATATATCTTTAAGTCACTTTTTCAGTGACCACCTTTTAAAAAAATGGTTTGAAGCGAACGTTCGAATATGTCATGTATACAATTAAATTGGTTTAGAATATTTGGAGGTTTAAAAGTCTCGTATTGCCGTTTTCGGTTGGTGGTTCAAGAAAAGAATGGCGAAAAGACGCATAACGATTCTAGGTTAAAGAAGGGTATGTTTTACAATAAATCTTAATTTAAAAAAAAAAAAATCATCTCAAAATTACCCTGAAATAAACGCGAACAAAGATATGTTGTTTTAATGCACGTATTTAAAATTTTCGTAAATGTATAATTTGCGTAGGCCAAGGGTGTGTAGACATATCTGTATATTGTTAGTTTTTTTTTTTTTTTTTTTTTTTTGTAAATTACAACTATTTTTTGACAATTAATTTAAACAACTGTTAAGTCTACCTTTTATTCTTGAATTACATTATTTTCCATTCTTTCATTATTCAAATTGCAACAAAAGAAAAAATATATAAATTAATAACAACAATAACAGTAGTTTGATTGAACATTGTGAAAAGGGGTGTTTCAATAAGCGTTAAGGCAAAGTTATTACTCACAACAAGTGTTCTTTGGACAGAATTAAAACAATAGCTAAGTAAACAAATGAGATAAGAAGTATTTAGCGGTTAGGAGGCATTGTAGCAGTAGGGAGATTGCATGTGGAAGTCATACAACGACAATCACAACAAAGGGTATTGTTTTTGTATGAACCCTGGCTCATGTTGCAGTTGCATGTTTTTTTCGAAGATTGTGGATGAAAGTTATTTGGAATTCTAAACTAAATTTAATGCCATTCGACATTCTAATCGCCAATTCCTTAAACAAGGACGACCATATTTTGCGTAATCATTAGTTTTTGAACGTTAGCAGTTTCATCTGATGAATAGCTGTATTAGTGACCCAAATATTTCAAAACATACCCTGTAGGAAATGACTATAGCAAATCACTACTGACCGAGTATACACAACACATTTTTTTACTATTGACATTTAAAATGTGCTTGGCATTAAGAATGAACTAGTAGTAGATTGTAGATATATTGTCTGTTCCCGTACTGCAATAATCTACTAATTTTTACTATTTTTTCCGATAGAGACACTTGTTATTGTTTTGCAACAGACCAATTAACACAACGTCACATATGTGGACATGGTCAGTAGTAAGTCCACAGTTTGTAGGTATAGACACAAGGTCATACATGTAGGCCTTGTCACTAGTACAGTACACTATGTAGACATGTCTCCATAATAGTCGACAATAGAGATACACATAACTTTTCCTTCAGGGTATGTACACACATATTTACATATATTTGCTTATTATTCAAACAAAGCGCATATGATGTAGTTAAATGTTTTCCGTTCAACAATAATAGTAAATGATGATAAAGTTACTAATCGCCGTCCTCTTTCGATATATATAAGCTACTTACATCTTCGGCGGTTATGAAAAAATTCCAAGGAGTCATGGTGGCTGTACCGAGTAAATAGAAAACCAAATATGTAAAATTCCATTTGTCAGGGGGGGCATCGGACATTTGTATATGGCTTTGCAGCTCCACATTGTGGAAGTCATTTTCCCGTAGTTGTGTAGTGGTGGATGCGGGAACAATTGTAACGTCTCCTCCATTATCTACGAATCCGCCCGCATAGATCTCGTCATTTTCAGCAATAGCGATTGGTTGTTCGTTTCCCACCAAAGATTGGTTTTCGTCACTGACCGTGTCATAGTTTAACATTTTCCCAACGTCGTCATTCGCAATTTGCTAATTTATTTGAACAACTGCCGCGCCACAACTTCAGCTTCTTTTGTTCCACTGCCGCAAACAAGTTTTAAGAATTCTGCTTATCACTGCAGTTACAATTTCACGCATATGTTATTAACTATCAATCGTGTTATTCTTTATTAATTTGGCGTTAAATCTTATATCAGTGACCACTTGTACTATCGCTGCATTTACTAAAACACTGCAACAAATAAACAAAGCAACAGCTGTTGTTATGAGAGATGCCCAATCATCATGAAAATGTACCGCGTTGCCATATGTTAGGGAATATGGTAATAACGATTCCTTAGACTACATGATTTCATTGTTCCAGATTTATTAGAAAAGTAGAATAAATAGCCAGAATTTTTTCCTCGACCACAATTTTCCTAAATAGAATATGAAATAAAAATTTGATGTCACTGCATCCTTGCATTCTGCACAATCAGGCAATATTAACAATTTTGTATATTGAGATTTATCATACAACTTAATTCTATCGCGGCTATTATAATCAGGTATAAAATATTATTATAGAAGGTAGGTTGATTTGAATCATTTAAATCCCGGTCTGAGTTTTTTGTCTGATTATTTCCTTTAGCGTCATGAACGGCATATACATTAGAACTTTTTATTGGGTTAACCTACTTTATGAGGATTTATTTGGCATATATGCAAAGGACTTAACATTTGAAACCCACAGGTTTAACGAAATTTAGTGAAATGTAAACGTACTATTTATTGCAATTTATATTTATTTTATAATATTTTATATTGGTTATTTAACACTTAAATTTATTATTATTGTTATATGTTGCTATTATATTGAACGTTGTCAGCACTACGAATCAGCTTATTGTATGTTGATTGTTTCGCCGTCGCCCGGGATCAGCTTTATTTGGTGTTGGTTTATTTGTTTTTCCATCGAAGACTTTATGTTTAGTGGTTCACTGCATTGATGGTGCATTAGCAAAATATGTCAACGAGGCACTTTCAGACACTCGCTTTTTTTTTTATTCTTCCCCTGCTAAGTTGGGTCCGCCCCTGGATGCAGTGCCAGTTTTAGATACAGTCGACTCCGCTTTACTGTAAGTCGCTTAAATGAATAATATCGGATAAGTGAAATTGATTTCCTGCGCCGTTATATTTTAGGTTAATCGCTCACAATTTACACCGCATAAGTCAAACTTCGCATAACTGAATATATATATGAAATGAAGGATAATGACAGAATATTTTGCAATGAGGAATACACATCATCAAAGCCCACCCTAACAGATATTGTACGATCAAGAGAGTTTTCTTGACCGGCAGGGAGTTCTAATTATTTTATTAAAATAAACCCGCACTGCAGAAAGATTCTTGGGCAGTGTAAAACTGAAGTCCAAAAAAGGGAGCGAAAAAATAAAAAGAAGTTGGTGGTTCAATGTTTCGAAATACAATATTTATTGAACAAAAACAGACAGACGAAGAGGACGAGACAACAGATAATGTACGTATATATATATGCTCAAATATGCATGCATGCACATATGTACAAACATTTATATGTATATTGATGCTTTTGGTTTCTAACTGTCGTTAGAGATCAAAGCAAAATAAAAAACACTCATTCCCTATCGATTGCTTTGTTATGCTTATGATCGACATAGGCACAGAAAGCATCGAAAGATAGATAACGTGAACAGTGCAACAACGATAAAATGAACATTAAACACAATAATAAATTAAAATAAATAGAATATAAATAAATATGGACCGAAATGAATAAATAAACACATTTAAATGGGAATTAATAGAAAGTAAATAATATCCAAAAAATTAACCCAATATAAATAATAATATAATTTAATGTAGAAAACAAAACGAAAATAACTAAATATAAAACCGTCGGCACGCTGACCCAACATATCGGCCCCATTGAAAGGGCTCTTTCAATTAAATAATAATGCGAGTTTGTGGATGGGTCGACGAATGACTCCTCGTGTAGTTTTTACATCGGCAACTCGGATTCTTCCATCTCTACCAGGGATAATGTTGACCAATCTGCCCAACAGCCATTTTTGAGAAGGGATGTTATCTTCATGGACCAGAACCATGCTACCAACTGTGATATTCGAGTTAGAAGTAGACCATTTGCTTCGCACTTGAAGTTCGTTAATGTATTCATGTGACCATTTTTTCCAAAATCGTTGCTTTATGGCAGTTATCTGTGCCCAATCCTTCAGATTGTTGATGTTGTTTGTGGTGACTTCTCGTTCTGGGAGAGAACGTAACGCACTGCCAGTGATGAAATGTCCAGGGGTAAGAGCTTCAAGGTCGCTGGGGTCAGAAGACATCGGTGAGATAGGCCGAGAATTCAAAATTGCCTCAATTTCTACTAGAGATGTAACGAGCTCTTCAAATGTCAAACGGGTATTTGCGAGGGTGCGATTCAGATGACCTTTCGCTGATTTGACGGCAGCCTCGCATAGGCCACCAAAGTGGGGTGCTCTAGGGGGAATAAAATGAAAATTAATAAATTCATTACAACAAAAATTTGTAATTATGTTTTGGTGTTTGTTATCGAAGAGGAAGTTTTTCAACTCTCACAGTTTGTTGTTTGCTCCCACAAAATTGGTGCCGTTGTCACAGAAGATGTCTGTTGGAAGACCTCTTCGACCAATCATCCTTTTGAGAGCTGCGATAAAGGCATCTGTTGACAAGTCGGAAACAGCTTCAATATGGACGGCTTTTGTTGCGAGACAGACAAACACAGCGATATATGTTTTGTAGGGAATCTTTCCTCTAATCCGAAGATATGTGTTCACAGGGCCACAAAAGTCAACCGCACATCTTGCAAAAACTCTTGATGGGTTCAGTCGATCTGCAGGCAAATTGGACATTATTTGCTGAAGTAGTTTTGGACGATATCGAATGCATTGAGGGCAAGAGTTGACAATATTTCGACAAAGACTTCGTAAGTTGATTATCCAAAAGCGCATTCGGGTCAATGACATCAAAGCTTTGGGACCAGCATGATAGTTTTTGATGTGAAGATGGCGAATGTAGCAGTTCACAAAATTGTTGTCTTTCGGCAGTATTATAGGGTGTTTCTGAGCCTCAGGAATGTCTGCTAATTCAAGACGGCCTCCAACCTTTAGAATTTCTATGCCTGTTGAAGAATCAAGAAATGGGTTAAGACACTTTAGCGGGCCTTGAGGATCATTCTTCTTTGCAGCTCGAACAATGTCATCTTTGAAGTGTTGTTGTTGAATGTGCCAAACGATTGCCAGTATAGCGTGCGCCAATTCCTGAGGCTGTAAAGAGTCAGAAACAAATTGTTTAGTTTTTGAAGAAGATAATCCTTGCCAAAACCGGAAGATCCATGCTACAACTCGAACCATTTTTAGATATGAGCTGCAATTGTTTATGAACTCAGTGATATTGTTGAGTTGCACTTGGAGATGGAGTGTTGTTTTTCGTTTCTCCTTTTCCACTACGTCTTGGTCGATTTCATCGCATCTGCTTTGAGGCCAGTTTTCGTGTTCCATGGAGAGGAAATCCGGACCAGTGAACCAAATTGAGGATCTTAACTCTTCAATAGTGGATCCTCTAGAGACGATATCTGCAGGATTCAAACTCGATGGCCAATTACAACCATTTGTAAGCTCTTGTATTTCAGAAACTCTGTTCCCAACAAATACAGACAGAGTCGACGAATGTTGTTTGAGCCAGTGGAGAACTATTTGTGAGTCAGTCCATAAAAATACAAAATGCCTTGGGATATTGAGAAGATGTTGTATTTTGGAGTACAATTTTGCAAGTAGTTGAGCTCCACAAAGTTCTAAATTCGGTAGCGATTTTCTTTTTGTCGGTGCTACTCTAGATTTTGCAGTAAATAGCTTCGAGGAAACTTGGCCTGAGCTGGATTTCACCCTGATGTAGAGACAGCAGCCATAAGCACGTATTGAAGAGTCACAGAAGCCATGTAATTGAATGGATTCTGGACTAGGCGATGAACAATAGCGAGGAATATGTAGTGACGATAAAGATAGAAGATCGTTGACGAATTGTAGCCAGGCTGTGTGTACATCTTGCGGGACAGATTCATCCCAGCTAATCTTGAGTATCCAAAGTTCTTGAAGTAGTATTTTGGCCTTTATGATAAGAGGTGCCAAAAGTCCAAGTGGATCAAAAAGCGAAGACGAAAGTGACAGGATTGAACGTTTAGAAACAACATTTTCAATTTTGAATTTCGATGAAAACGAGAACAATAATTGATCTTTTTGTTGATCCCACGAAATACCGAGAGCATTTGTGACTGACGGGTCATCAAGATTTAAATATTTAATGGTTTTGTCGTGACGAAAGCCTTCATGATTGGAGTGCCATTTATCCAATTCAAAACAGCCCTTTTTCAATATTTCTGTCACCTGATATTTAAGTTGAGCTAAATCATCAACAGATTCAGCGCCACAAAGAAAATCATCCACATAGAACGAATTTTTAATAGCTCTTGCGCCAAGTTCGAAATTTTCCATGTATTCATCAGCGAGGTAGTGCAAAGAGCGTATGGCGAGAAAAGGTGCAGCAGATGTCCCATAGGTGACAGTATTTAATTGGTATGTTCGAATTGGTTCTTGCTCAGAATATCTCCATAAAATATATTGGTACTTACGGTCATGTTGGTCAACTAGAACTTGCCTGTACATCTTGACGATATCTGCGGTTATTGCGAAACGATATAGCCGGAAACGAAGCAGCAGCAAATAAAGCTCTTCTTGGATTGTAGGGCCAACCATTAAGATATCGTTTAGCGATGTATGCGAGGACGTAGAGCAAGAGGCGTCAAAAACAACACGAAGTTTCGTAGAGGTGCTATTCGGCTTGAATTCGGGACACTGTGGTTTGGAAGAATATTTCACATTCTAATTGTTCTGTTGTAGTTTGAGTTGAGGCAGCATCAATTTCCTCAATTTTCCATAGACGTTCTAAATTCATGTTGATTTTTTCCTCGGTTGAGAGCAAATACGAAGACCAACAGACAAAATATCGAAGAATGTTTCAGTACCAATGAGCAAGTCGATTTTCCTTGATTTGTAGAAGTTGTCATCAGCAAGTTCTGTGTTCGGAGGAAGATTCCACGAAGTAACGTCTAATTCCGTGTCAGGTTGATAGGAAATATGCGGCGTAATACAAAACGAAAGCGGAACTTCGAAGTCTGTAATGCGAGATTTTATGTTTGTAGAACAGTTATGCTTGACTTTCGTGCTGGAATTTCCACTGCTGGGCACTTCGACGGATTTTTTCACTCGTTGTAGGTTTAAACGCTGAGCAAACTCATCGGTGACGAAATTTAATTGTGAACAAGAATCCAACAGAGCTCTTCCTAACTTGTATGAGCCAGAATTATCACGAACTAAAACCGTAGCTGTGGCGAGAAGAACATGAGGCGATGAACTTGCCATATGGGCGTGAACAGAAGCAGAAATGTCAGTTGCAGCTGCTCTAGATGTCGATGGAGTTGGTTCAGGAGAGGATGGACCTTGATCCGATTGCGAACGATGGAGCATTGTGTGATGTGAGCGAGAACAGTGTTTACATTTGAACGATGAGGGACAGTTGGTGACTTGATGACCTTTGGCGAGACAGTTAATGCAAAGACCAAATTTCTTTACATTTTCGAAGCGTGTTGGTACATCTAAGTCCTTAAAGCGTTGACATTGTGCGATATAATGATCAGATTTGGAACAGAAGGCACAAACACGTTTGGAGCACGAGAAAGTATAACCATGTTTCGATAATTTTTGATTCGATTTACCAGAATGGTGATCTTGTCGACGAGAAGTTGTGTTTGAGTCCAATGATTCCAAATATTGACATCTTCTTTCGAGAATATTAGATCAATCCTCCCATGTTGGAAGTTTGCTAAAGTCCAAGGAGTCTTTCCCCTTTCTTTTGGTGTCACTATCAACCTTTCTCATCACAATATGGATCAGCATTGCATTTACAATATCAGTGGGCGAGCCAAGAGACTGAAGTGAACTGTAGAGGGCTGAAACATTATCCACAAGGCTTCTTAGTTGACCAGAGCTAGGCTTAGAAACATCAGGCAGATCGAAAAGAGTGGAAATATTTTCCATAAATATGAGGGTGCTATTGTCATAGCGTGTCTTCAGCCTTTCTAAAGCCTTGGGATAATTTTCGTTTGTCACTTGGAATGCTTTCACAGTTTCTAGAGCGTGACCATGGAGACAGTTCAGCAAATGGTTGAATTTCTCAATATTCGAAAGCCCATGTTCTCGATCGATGATTTGTTTGAACGAATTTATAAAGTTTTTGTATTCACTGTACTTGCCATTGAAGCTAGGCAACTTCAGTCGTGGCAGCTTGTTTGAGGGGACAGCGATAGCAAACGACGATTCCGCAAAAGTTGTGTTATGTCCGTCCTCAACCAGTTGGTGCTGTATCTATTGTTGATGTAGCAATACAAATCCTCGATGTCAGCACGGCCATTGTCGTCTGGGTCAATGTTTTCGATTTTATTTTGAACCGACAAAATTTGTTTAAAATATGAGTCCAAAATACCCAGGCGACATTTTAATTCTGCGGCAGAGAGTGATTTGCCTTCACTTTTTGCGTTGGCGTCGATCACAGTTTTTATGCGGGAAATGTTCTTTTTTGTAATGGCGCGTTGTTGTTTCAAATCGTCCAAACTCATGATTTTGCAAAATGGAAAATATTACGACAAAATCACACAGGTTTTAGGTTATCTAACCTTGCAACTTAATATTTTTGTCGATTTGATAAATATCGGCCAATGACAATGTGTTCGAAATCTTTTGAGTTTTTATTGTTTTTTATAATTGCACAAAATTATTTAGTTTGTTTTACGAGATTTGAATCTTCGATTGAGACAGATTCTTTGCATACAGTTCACAACATAAAAATTGGTTTGGTTTGCTTAAAATCCGCACATCAATAACTTTTACAACAACAATGTTTGCATGTGTATAACGTAGAGCCAGTGCAAATTTTCTTTGAAAAATAAGTTTTTTTTTTATTTTTAAAGAAGAACCACGTATACAAATATTTGTTTAAATTGCCCTAAAACGGCAATTTGTTTGATTTGATTAAAGTTAGAAAGTTTCAATGATCACAACAACACTGTATACGTATGGCCTGGGGCAGTACAGTATGTTAAAATAATTGTTATATTATTTTTAAACGATAACCACGAGAAATAATGTTTTATGTTTCTAATTTTTTCTGCCCAATAAACTGAGACAGAATGTTTATTTTTTACGATAAATTGTTCGCAAAGAACAACCACGAGAATTATTGATGTAATTTGATCACAACCACAATGTTTGTTTCACCTAGCTTGGGCCAAAAATATTTTTTAGAAAATTAATTTCCAACAAATCCACAACAAAAAAACGATAGAATTTGCGACAAATTTTACACTGTCCTGTCACGGTCGCCAAAATGTACGATCAAGAGAGTTTTCTTGACCGGCAGGGAGTTCTAATTATTTTATTAAAATAAACCCGCACTGCAGAAAGATTCTTGGGCAGTGTAAAACCGAAGTCCAAAAAAGGGAGCGAAAAATAAAAAGAAGTTGGTGGTTCAATGTTTCGAAATACAATATTTATTGAACAAAAACAGACAGACGAAGAGGACGAGACAACAGATAATGTACATATATATATATATATATATGCTCAAATATGCATGCATGCACATATGTACAAACATTTATATGTATATTGATGCTTTTGGTTTCTAACTGTCGTTAGAGATCAAAGCAAAATAAAAAACACTCATTCCCTATCGATTGCTTTGTTATGCTTATGATCGACATAGGCACAGAAAGCATCGAAAGATAGATAACGTGAACAGTGCAACAACGATAAAATGAACATTAAACACAATAATAAATTAAAATAAATAGAATATAAATAAATATGGACCGAAATGAATAAATAAACACATTTAAATGGGAATTAATAGAAAGTAAATAATATCCAAAAAATTAACCCAGTATAAATAATAATATAATTTAATTTAATGTAGAAAACAAAACGAAAATAACTAAATATAAAACCGTCGGCACGCTGACCCAACAGATATATTTCTGCAATTTATGATTTTTCCGTGTGTGGAACGTGTGTGTCAAGTATATATAAATTTGTAGTCGAAGAGCGAAAAAGATCGTTCGGCCAAACCATTTGGAAAATTCGAAAAAAACTCCGTTTCGCATCTCTATATTTTTTTATACAATTAACAAAGACGTACCAAAATATGTTACAGATTTTTTTCTATTTCAGTAAAGCGGAGTCTACTGTACTACCGTATGCAGAGTTTTATTTTATTATTGGTCGATTCACTGACGTCACTCCCTGGAGTCCGTTGAATGGTTTAATGTACTTTTTATAAAAAATGTTCTTGTTTTCCCTGCAATCACCATTGAGCTCTTAAATGTCTATCACCTGCCAACACCTCATATGAGTCCTCTAGTTGCCTACACTCATATGGGAACACATCATTATTTTTATCGCATGTTTCATTATTAAAATTTGTTTCTTCAATATGGTTCAACCTCTGCCATTTTTGATGATTTCCAAAACTGTGGCATGTGCATGATCAACAATTGTAGCATATGATTGGGACTTTTATTTGTGACTCATTCACTAAGTGCAATGCATTGCGAATTATGACAACGAAGAAGGAATTTCAGCTATTTACAAGTAGCAGTACCTATATACATGTTACGCTCCTACCATCTGTATGAGCTCGAACAATATTGAGACGAATTGAATCAGCGTCATCTGTTTGTTTTTTAATCGATGAATTTCATTGGCATATTTATTCAAACGTCCTTGAATTGAAACAAAATACACAACTTCAAAATTACTTCCCTCCACTCTCTATTCGCCCACTTAGGTTTCTTCAGAACAATTTCCGCTAAGCAATCCGTAGAATTCATTAATAATTCAATCGATTGTTCAATCGTTTTCTATGCCACTGGGTTGCGATTGGGTAACAATGTGTTACTTTTTTGAATTTTGGATGGTAGATCTGGTTGAAAGCGGAATTTAAAACACAACAACATTCTTCACATTTGCAGAAATATTAGTTATTCGCTGCGAACATATATAGAACATTGAAATATAAAATGTTTTTGATTGAAGCGTGATACCTTTCTACCTTAAATCCCTCAAACGGAAAAGGTATGATTCGTTAAGAGATAACAAGCATTTTAGGAAGAATTTAAATAGTTTTCCCAAAATGTACAAGAAAGGTGAAAAAGAGCCAATTACTTTAAGTGAATACAACAATTTTTGTAAGTCCGATGCAGTATACAAATAAGTGAAACTATGCAAACTACTGAACACCACAATAACTAAATTGTTGTCACTTTCAAAAGCAAATGTTTCTATAAATTTTACTATTTAATGTTTTAATGGTATTGATATTTATTTGCAAAGACGTTTCCAACCGCACTGGAAATATATTGTACTGGCGCGAAGTCCGATTTTTTTTATTTTAACTCTAAAATTTATTGTGTTGAATATACCCTATCCCTATACCCTATGTAACACAATATCTAACTTCAAAAGAAAATTTTCGCCCCAAATAGTACCGACAATCACTCAATGAGAGGCCAAACTTCAGTGCAAAGACATAGAAATTGTAAAGTTGTCGAGTCTTTATGCATTTTGACAAAATAGTTTATGAAGAAATATCCAGGGGCATGTTAAGAATAAAAACGCTAATACGCGAAAATGTTTGTTTAAAATGTAAATAAAATCAGAGATCCGCACATAAAATATATATTTTTATTTTGCTATAAAGAGATTAAAACGTTTAATATTGTTCGTTCGCTCTGTTGTTATGATATCGTAACAACTCTGAATTTCCTTCCCAGGGGCATCAACAAAAAATTTAGCTTAACAAGGAAGGACGGACATAATAATTTCAAAAATGAAAAAAAAATCAAGAATATGTTTTTTCTGTTTCAGTCATTCCTCAAGTGAGAGAATAATTTTTATTACACTCTGAAGGGCTGGCTAGTTAGTAGCTTTTCCCAAAAATTCCACTGCAGTGTTGGGCAAAATTTAATTAAGCGTAAGTGTGAGCGAGCGTAACTGGTGTCTTGACTATAATTACGGATAATAAAAATTTTCGCGGAAATTTTTTTTATCCGTGAACAAAAAACATTGTTTTTTTGTTTTTCCGTTTTGTTTTTCGCGGAAATCAATCAATCAACAAAATCAAAAAAATAATCAAAAATCATTAATTTTGGAAAAAATTTTGATGAAAATTAATAGTATAACAGTTTTATAACAGTATAAATAACAGTTAAGTGTGAAAGTGCCATAAACTGTTAAGAGTGTTCGTATGCTTACGCGACATCTATTTGTGAGATATGGTATGTGAAATGGTCACATACATATAAAATGACATGCTTTATCGTGGAAACAAACCGAACGCAGCACAATTCATATACTAAAACCAAAGAAAGACATAAAATAGTAAAGCCAAAGACATAAAAGTATAAAGATACGACAATTGATACGTAACCAATTTCCAATAGATGGCTTTTCTTCTGTTGTTACGATATCATAACAACATAGCGAAGAACAATATTAATTAACATTCTAAGCACTATATACCGAGCTTATTAAATAAAAAATATAAAATATATGGGCGGAGCATAAGAATTAAACCACGCCCATGGGCGGAGCATAAGCACTAAACCACGACCATGGGCGGAGCTTGAGCATCAAGCCACGCCCATGGGCCGAACTTAATAATTATGGGCGGAGCTTAAGCATTGGACATATGGGCGGAGCATAAGAATTAAACTACGCCCATGGGCGGAACATAAGAATTAAACCACGCCCATGGGCGGAGCTTGAGCATCAAGCCACGCCCATGGGCCGAACTTAATAATTATGGGCGGAGCTTAAGCATTGGACATATGGGCGGAGCATAAGAATTAAACCACGCCCATGGGCGGAACATAAGAATTAAACCACGCCCATGGGCGGAGCATAAATATTAAACCACGCCCATGGGCGGAGCATAAATATTAAACCACACCTATGGGCGGGGCTTACGCATTTAACCACGCCCATGGCGGGCTTGAGCATTAAGACACGCCCATGCAGATCTCTTATTTCATTTACATTTTATAAACACATCGCGCCAAATGCCAAGTGTAGGTGGTGTTAAAGTCGACTGGAAAAAAATTCAGTTTTTGAAAGCTCTCTCAGAAAAAATATGGCTCCCAACTTTGAGTGATATGTTAAAATTGTTCTCAAAACATTCTTGCCATTTAAATATATATCATTTGGGGAGTTTTATTTTTTCCATCAAAAATAAAAATCAGTTCAGGAGTTTTATTTTTTTTTTTCGTCAGAAGATAAAACTCTTTTTACGTAAATAAACTTATACAACTTCTTATCAGTTATAAAATTACAATTTATAAATCACTGTTCTTATTACAATAAGTGTACACATAAGTGATCAAGATCGAAGGTAAAAATATTTGTAATAAAATTTTAGAAATTAGTATAGGGTGATTCCACGTAAACTGACCCCAGCTCATTGAAAAATTAATAATAGATTTTAGCAAAAAAATTACCATAACTGATATCACGAACAATATAATGTTAAATATCAATAAAGAGTTGATTAAATTGACCAGTGTTTTTCGTAAGAATACATTTTCATGGTGTATCATGAAATTGTTGGCTGCAGTGCATTTATTGACTAGCTGGCAACACTATTTTTCGACATATTTTTTCCTCTTACGACATTTGACTTTTGGCCACATCAAAGTAAACATTTTTAAGTATTGTTTAGTGCAAACTCGTGACTTATTGGAAATATATTTTTGCCGGTAAACGTCTTGGTACCACGAAGGTCCCGTTTGTCACACCCGTTACGGTAAATATATAAAAAGTATAATTTTATGCATTTTATGTGGATATATATAAAGTATATTTTGCGCATGTTAGGTCAGAGTTATACTGTATAAAATGAATAAAAAGGTTTCTGTATAATTTTAAAATTTAAGCTAGTAGTCGCATCAAAAGATCTGTCACACTCGTTACACAAAAATCGAGGAAAATTTTTAATTAATTTCAAAATATCAATATCACTATTTCAGCTATGGAATTCAAAAATAGAATGCAAAAATTTCGGTTTGAGTTGAAAAAAGATCCAACTAAATTAAAAAAACATCTAGAAAAAGAAAGAGATAAGATACGTCGGGATAATAAGAAAAAGGTGATGGATAATGACGCGTTAAAAGAAAAACGGAATAGAGATAGAGAGCGTCAGAAGAAGTGCAGAGAAAGTAAGAGAAGAATTGATCTGGGTAAAATATCTTCGAATTCTCAAATTGGCTCTTATAAAGTAAAAAAAAGTTTACCGCAGAGCCCATCAAAAAAGAAACCTGTTTTATTCGAAATTGCTTCTGAAATACTTCCTTCGAAATTACAAAAAGCTTTGCATAATAACGAAACAAAAAGTAACGCAATTCCCAAAGAGTCGATATCAAAAATAGAACAGTTTTTCATTCGAGAAGATATAAGTCATCAAAGTCCCGGGGTCAAAGATTATAAATCTATAAAAGATCCCATAACTGGAAAACGGATTCAAATTCAAAAACGATATTTAATAATGAGTCTTCGAGAGTGTTATCATCAGTTTAGACAAGAAAATCCGGACGTTAAAGTTGGAAAGTCTAAGTTTTGTTCATACCGACCAAAAAACATTTGCATTGTTAGTGAAATTCCACATGATGTTTGTCTATGCATATATCACTCAAATTTCAATTTTTTGGCAGAAGCTTTGCATAGTATTTTTTCTTCTGTCCCCTCATCACCAAAAGAAATTTTGGATGTGCTCTGTTGCGATGTAAAGAGTGAAAATTGTATGACAAACCAATGCGGCAATTGTGACAGAGTAGATGATATCATACCACTTAAATACGATCCTTTGTCGCCCATATTTTGGAAGCAGTGGTCGCAATGTTCCGAAGGACGCTTACAAATAACTACCCAGAAAGTCACCGTAGCAGGCCTACTTAATGTATTTAATTCAAAATTACAAAAATTCAAAACTCACTGTTTTGTTAAAAACGAGTAAATGCGGTTTTTTAAAGAGACAAAAGCAAAACTTCCCCAACATGATGCCGTCTTGCAGTTAGATTTTGCAGAAAATTTTGCTATAATTTCCCAAGATGAAATTCAAAGCGCACAATTTTTACAATTTTTACTGCCTGTGCATGGACTAGAAATTCGGAGCAAGAAGTTGAATGCCATTCCTATGGAATTATAAGTGATGAACTCACACACAGCAAATATTGTGTATGGGTGTACCTGCTTCCTGTTCAACATTTGCACTGCCAAAGAAGACTTCGGTGTTGAAATATCGTGGTCGTTTTTCCCTACCAGTCATGGCAAAGGTGCAGTAGATGGCATAGGGGCAGTCATTAAGAGAACGATGTGGACTGCAGTGAAAGTTCGTAAGGTCATTTTAAATGAACCTATTGATTGTTATAATTTTTTGACTGATTCGGGAATAAAAGGAATAAATATACTTTATGTTTCCCAAAATGATATTAAGGAATAGGTGGAAAAGTCTACAACAAATTAAACATATTCGGTCTAAGCATTATTTTGAAAAAAGTGATGCTTACAATATCCTACCAGGTCGCACAGCGTATTCTAAGTTAGAAGTCCATTCTTTCGAGAAAATTAAAAAATAGCTCTAATAAACATGGCTATGAAAAAAGAAGATTTTTTTTAGTTTTAAAAACTTTTTTTTGTCAAAGATTTTTTTATTTTACTTAAAGTAACACTGAAGTATTAACATGAATGAAAAAAATAAATCATTTTTATTTCGAAAAAATCATCTGCATTTACTGTTTTTACTTATTACACATCTGGATTGAGACTTTGTCACACCCGTTACATTTGCATGTCACACCCGTTACATATTAATATATTTATATCAAGAAAAATAATAATGGAAATGATTTGGAATGACGTTTATAACAAACATTATACTATCCATAATACATGAAAAAATATTATGTTAACGGACCATACAAAAAGTTTACAGTATGCAATACACTACAAATTTTAAAAAATGCTCATATCGACAACATGTTATGACAAAACAAATTATATTCAATTGTATAACAGCTTTCAACAACAATTTTTAAAAATGTTGTTAATAAACAACATCTGAAATTTCCATCTAACTTACATATATTCAATATAGAACTTGCTGTGTTTTGTACCATGGTTGGTACCATGGTATAACAATATAAGGTAACATTTTGCCTACAAAAATTTCCATCAAAATTGAAAATGGTGAATAAAAAGTTAGAAGCTGGATGGTTTTTATACATGTATTCGTTTCAAAAAATCATGTTTTTATATATGACAGTTCTTTGAGAAAATTAAAAACATGTATTATACATGTATTCGTTTCAAAAAATCATGTTTTTTTAATATATGACAGTTCTTTGAGAAAATTAAAAACATGTATGAAACCCAGGAACAACATATTTTGAAAAAGCATGATTGAGGAGTAATAAGCCATAAGTTCTAGATATAATCAGGAGAAATATAAATTTATTTTCATTATAAGATACTTAGCGTTGGTCGGGATACTCGAGAAAACTTTGTACTACTTTAACGCAGACATGTAAGTGATTAAGGCTGATAAATGATTTTTCATACAACTGCACTTTTGACTTACCTGCACTAAAAAATTACAGCTAAGTCAGGTTTTGCGGGTTAGTCAAAGGAAAAGAGAAGCAGTTAAAGACTTGCCAAAAATGACACAAAAATTTTATATTTTTTGGAACTTAATATATTGTTCTATTCTAATACTTGGTTTTGCCTTACCTTGGATAAAAAGGTAAGAACTTCGTCTACAACGAACTAATTTGCTTGGTCATTACTATTTCGCCAAACCCCTTCTTTACAGTATTATAGAATTATACAATTTTTCAACTTCTTTAAAGTTCAATTCATATCGGCCCATATTTTTATATTTTCTAATATTTATTTTTTCCTTTGCTTTTAAATACGATAAATCATCCAGACTTAATGTCTATGAACAATTCAAGACAGACAATTGACAAATATATAAATGCATCCTTGAGTTTTTTCAGCCAAAATGAAAAAGTCAAGCAATAAAAGTTTAATAGACCATAATGATATTGGTTCCGTTCCAGAACCTAAAAGAATCTACTCATTTTACATGTTTTGCAACTTTTTACTCGAAAACCGTTTCTCAACCCACAAAACTGGTAAAACATTGACTTAAATTTAAGAGATCACAAAACAAAATGGGTTTCTCTTTGTAAAGTTTTTACTCGAGAAATTTGGTCGAGTAAAAATGGTAAACAGGAATGCCTACTTCTGATTGGCTGTTATGTTGATTTTGAAGTATTGCCATCTAATTGTGGCATATTTACTAGATTTGTGTTCCCGAACTTTTCAAATTATTTTGTACTCTGAGAGCCATTCTGAAATGTTTCTCTTTTACTAGCTTTATTAATTATACTATTAAAAAAATACTGGAACAAGCAAGACCCATTATTTATTATTAGACCGCATCATCATTATTCGTCGAATATTTATTTATTTACGTTTTTTATATGAATTTGTAAAATCCTTACTAATGGTTCAGGTATTGGCTAATGAATGCAACATAACTTTCAAGTGTAGATGTCACCTCTACACTGGAGACTGGAATATTTCAAATACATGAACTCCAGATTCGTTAAGTACATCGGATACCGAGTTCCTATATTTTAAAGATACATTTATAGCTTCAGAAATAAATGTATTCAAAGCGAATTGCACAGAGACATTCAAACTGTATAGCAAATGTAGAAATTCGTTGTGCACCATTGACAGCATTCGAATACAATTTATGCTAAGCGTCGTTTCAACTCACGTGTACAGATGTCTCCTAAATATAATAAACAATTGATGTAGATTGCACTATGTGAGCAATGGCTAAGTCGATGGATCCACTTTTAATTCCATTGAAAATTAGTCCATCAAATAAATTTTAAAATTATTAAGGGATGCTTTCAGTATTTAATATTTTCTAGATACAGAGGCACTAGCGATATATACCATCAACGACCAGTATAAGGAATGCTTTATTGTCAGGCCCATTCGTAATGATGAGCAATTCCTTATATTTCGAAGTGTTTATATCCTTCACCACACAGTGGTGTTTGTTATACACAAAAGGAAACGAGATAGACCCATAGTTACTTTTACATATTGACATATGTGAAGTTTTGTTAATATCATCAGATTTAGATATAGCTCCCATATACAGTGCCGGTCACGTAATTAGCACACATCTGAAGGGAAAAGTGTTTTGATTAACCCTCGAATCGTTTGGAATATTTTTTTTTATTGAAAACGCTTATGTGTACTGTACTTGATCGATTGAGTGTGAGAACAGAAAATTATCACTTGAAATTTTTGATATATAACGGTATTTATGAAACAAGTCAAATTTGAGGGGGACACGTAATTAGCACATCTTGGAATTTTTAAATTAAATGTCGTTGATATTAACAAAATACAGTAGATATCGGATATAAGAAACGTCAAAAAAGTCAGAGATTTTTTTCTTATATGCGTTTTTTTCTTATATGGAATTATCATATATAAGAAAGTTGTTTCTTATAAGCGTACATACGCATATAAGAAATCTATTTCTTATTAGAATATTTTTTTATTTATAAAATCAATTCAAAGGAAGCCTAAGAGGCCTATTATACATGTCTTAAAGTAAAATGTTTAAATGAAAATCATGTTTTAAAGAACAATATTTTATAAAGTAAAACAATTCAGTATATAAAAATACAAATTTACGACAGTTTGGCAAGAACAAATTCAGTATCTTAAAAACTAAAAATTTAAATAAACAAAAACAACAAAATTAAAATCAGTTTGACTAGCAATATTTAAACATATTCAGTGTGGTCAACAATCTTAAATATTTTCTTATATGAAACGTTTTCAAATACCTTTGTCAGCTTTGGTGTTTGACAAACATTTCTTATATCAATGTTTTTCTTATTCGCGTTTTCTTATATGAAATAATTTTTACACTGAGAAGATGTAAAAAGGCTCGGTGATTTTGATAATCTTTCTTATATCAGATTTTTTCTTATGAGATGAGCTTATATCCGATATCTACTGTATATACAAAAAACTACTTTGACTTCGAAAGGCTTCGAGGAAGGAATCCAGGATAGTTTTGCATTATGTGAGGAAATATCAATTTGTAATGACATATGATATATCAAATAAGTTGTTTGAGTAGAACAACAACAAATTTTATCGAAAAAATATCAGTCGAAAGTAAATAATCATGGATATATGGGTATGTTGATCAGTATAAGTCGATATCACACAGCTAAGATTTAGCTTATCTACTCAAGTTGATTAAAATATGTGGAAATATCTCAATTTTTTCTCAAAATTATGTTTTTTAGATAAAATCATGTCAATTTAATCGATTTTATCCTGTCCAAAAGAAAAACTTTACATTCCGTCAAAATTTAAAGATGTTGAAATGGGCCTAGAATAGAGAATGTTAAATTTGGTAAAAATATATATATATATATATATATACATATATACATATATACAGTTGTGTTCATAACAAATAGTAGTCCAGTTGGTCAATGTACATATGTCATTCGAACAACAAAATATACATATATAATTGATTATTAGTTTACCAAGAATGGAATGTAACGATCAACACCGTGAAAAAAGAGATTTGCGTGAACATGATTCAATTGAATCAATTGACATGATGTCAATTGTCCTATTTATAATTTTTCTTTTCTTATAAACACATTACCTAGCTATTAGCTTTCTTCTTTTGACATAATCCACGAAGCTTAAAACGAAGCAATTGCAAGTGAAATAAAGCTCCGGAAAAGGCAAAGGAAGGGCACAGACAATAAACTTTTAGATATGTGGCATATGGTGTTCTTTTTATTTATTATTTTTTTAATTTACAACCAGGTACTTTGGCGTGAATAATGTTGCAGAATTCCATTTTGAAATTGCAATCGATTAAGTTGATTGTTGACTTTTACAGTTACATTGATGAAAGGTTGGGGTGTACCACATGGCATGATATTACATTGCCACTAAAATGGTTCATACAATAATATTAAGCACATTAGTGTCGAACGAAGTTACGCTATTGGGTTGATATCCTACTGATATCAGAAATAATACAAACATGAAATGTACGTAAATTCATGACAAAGACGAAGTCCGTGTTAATAGATAAATCAATTCTATTCAACCGTTTCCATGAGATTTACTACTCCAACGATTTAGCCTTCCCTAATAAACACAGTATGTCACTGAGAACTGCTTATGAGATAAGATAGAGAAGAGTAAACACCTTATGTTATTGGCTATCAATAATTTTAAGCGAAACGTGGAGATTCTAAAAAGTTTGAATGAATATAATCATTTTATTTGAGGTCAGTTATATGCATGTGTGTTTACACCTAGAACTGATACACAAAGACTAACTAACCTCAAATAAAATGATTATTTGTGTATTTAAACCTAGTTCAGGTAAGTATCCGAAATATGAATTGATTCTTATGGTTAAATTGATTCAGCTCCTCGCAATATAATCTGTTATATTAAGCTTTGAAGTGTTAAAATATTCAGAAGCCGACCAAATTTACAATGTACACAAATTAACACCTTTTCAATTAACATGTTATCGTTCAAATTACACTACCAAATTATCTTTGGTCTCCATTGGAATCACTATCCTTACATACTATCCTATATATCCCTTTCGAATAAATTATAAGACCAGGAAATTATAAGACCAACGAATTCAATATGTCGACGAATGGTGGTGCATAAACAGATGTAATCAATATATTAAACAATGCGAGAGCAACATTCGGACGAAGAAGCTCAAATGTATCCGGAAAATTGAGATACAAACATTATATTCTGCAATGAAGCTTTATGCATAAAAGAAAAACACATTCTGAAGAAAATTCAATTAATGAAACCCTCTTGTTGGACCCTGTGCAAGAACTCTACTGAAATTGTATAGCCTGTCATACAGTATTTGTTGTTCGCACATTGAGTGAACACATACAGCAGAACGAGAGTTAAGGTAAACAGTTCCCGCAATGAATACCATGCACTTTGCTTGATTAATTTTCAGTGTTTGCCATCGCATTGTCATCGGCACTTACAGCTCGCACTTCAAGTTAAATTTTCCGAAATTTCAATTCCAGGAAAATAATGTTGTCTTCCACAACGATTTCAAAACTAATGTTTGTGTTCTGAAGATGATGTAATAGTTCAAAATCTATAAATGGCAAATAGTTTAATTTAATTGTCATAAAGGACCTTTCTGTCTAAATATATGTACAGTGGCGAGCAAGGTTTGCCCGAGTGGATGTTTATACTTTGAGAACTTTTTAAGTCATAAAAATAAAATTAAAAAAGTAAATTCAAATTTGTTTTTGACATTTATCAATTAAATAGTAATTAACAAAATTGTGCAAAAATCGTAAAAAAAAACTAATAAACACCAAGAAAAAAAAACTAATAAACACTCACTTTTGCACGTCTCCACTTTTTGAATAATTTACCGACAAGAAGAGCAAAATACACATTTTTAAAATCTTTTTTGGTTGTTTTTATTTCGTGTGCAAAGTTTTGAATAAAAATAATAGAAATACCTAATAATAAATCATGAAGAAATGTTTAAAAACTACTGAAGAGGACATCCGGATCTTTAGTGTTCTACCCTGGAAAGGGACTTATAGTGTCCTAATTAATGGTCTCATTGCTACAAATATTTGTTAGAGTTATTTGATAAAAGTATGCCACTTTAAAAAATGGAAGACTTCGATATAAGTACTCAAGAACGCCTGTCAATTTAGAATGCTACAAGTATTTGGTCTAGGTAGGATAATATCTAACAAAAATATTTTGAAGTCTATTTTCACTTCCACGAATTTTGTATCCAGATTTTTATCATTGCACCACGTTATAGTTATTTATTAACATACTTTTGGTTGAACATTTTTAGCGTATCATACCTTTTTTTTTCGCGCCAGAAACATTCACTGGTCAACATAGGCGTTTAGCTCTGTTCATTCTGTTGTGACTGATATATTTTTTGATAAAATATATTCTGTACTACATGAACAATCGATTTGATATAATAAATGTTTATATTTATTGATATTTCCTGACATACTCCAAAAATATTCCGGTCTACTTCAATAAAGGCTTTCGAAATCGAATCGTTCCTTTAAGTTAATTCCCATTTTTACTAGTTTTGTTTTAATATTTTTTTATTTATTTTAACAATTACTTATTTTTTATAATACTAGCAATTTCTGGTACATTCGGACCTTTATTTTCTATATAAAGAGTGATTTTCCGAATGTTAGGTACTGTATAAATTGATTAGATTTTACAGATTTTTTTTTTAAATTTTTTTATTTGTAAATTATTTTATTGCTACTTAATTTAACAATGTTTTAATTATGTGGCCACTTCAAGTCGATGTTTTTTTCATAAAAACCGTTATTTATAGAAAAATTGCATGCAATAATTTTCTGTTTTCACACTTAATCTCTTAAGTGCAGTATATTTAAGTGTTCTGTATTAAAAAAAATTTAAAATACTTCCAACGAATCGAGGGCTGATCAAAAAATGTTTACCACAGTAAATGTTTTAATTACGTGAACACTACTGTATAAGCTAACCCGCTAACAATTTCTCCTATTTTATGAATTATATTCTGTTCCAGAACTGCAAGAATGTACTAATTTTTACTATTTCTTTTTTATATCATAAAGGAAAACTTGTTATCGTAGTAAAAAGAATATAGTCTGGAACATACATTTAAATGTACAAATGATGTCACAGCTACAGAAGTACCGCACTCTTTTACACATATGACTCAATTATATATATATATATATATTTGGTCCACACAAATGTGGTATCAATACGAGTACACACACACACACACACCAGTTTCCGTTCTCAGCAGTTTTGTTTTCCTGTCTTTTTCCTTTAGTACTTGTGTTGTGTGTTATCGCTGCATAACTATCGCAAAACAACAAATGCCGATATAAAAATGGTCAAAAGTATAAAAAGGAAAACAAATGGAGCAGGGACATCGCCAGTGTAGATAGCATTCAAATCAGCTCTGGACCACACAAATGTATTACAAAGAAATTGTCATTTGTATTGGAACTTCAAGAAAGAAAATAAATTACAATCGAACCAAAATAGCATCTACAGACATTTGTATGTAGTATATATACATGTATGTATGTATGAATGTACGGACTTTTCTTGTGTTGTAATTAGTTTTCAGATACAGAGATTTGGTTTTGTCCTGTTTTATAATTCTCACATAAATAACCTATGCGTCATTATACATAAATGGACAATAATAAATGACGTTTTAAATCATTGAACAATGCAATTTATATTCTTACGTACATATGTATATACGTAGACTACATACAAATTTTCGGCTGGTGTGATAAGAATGCAAAGTGCACAGTTTGTCTGATATAAAAACGATACATATTCGAGTGACAATTAAATTTCAATAATAAGGTGAAGCAGGGTTGGTTCATCACGATCGATTCAACTATATCAACATTGGATGCCAATGAATAAATATATATAACATTGCCACAAACACACTTCATTTCATCAATACAATTCGACCTGGTGGCAGATTTCAACACTAGCAGTTCTGGAGTGAGTTTTTGTTTTAATTAATGTGCCATTTGTATGAAACGGTAAAAATTATGTATGATAACTATATGTAAATCTGGATCGATTTGAAGTAAAATGAACACGTGCCAATCGAGATGCTTCCGCACGCTCCTCTGTCCAAAAGATGAAATCAAAAGAAGAAATATAACAAATATATATGATGTAAACCAAAAAATATGGATCTTTAGTGCACCATTTACATAGAATTGGAAGAAAATATGTGTAATTTACATAAATCGGTCTAAAAATATGTGGGAACTATTTGGATCGATTTCAAGGACTTCATTCCAGATTCAATTCAGTGGGTTTTGCAAAATTTTGTGTAAATCGTACAATCATAAGATCTTTGGTGCACACTTTACCGGACCGAATCGATTTCATCGACATAACATATGCCATTCTGGACTCAATTTGTGCGCTTTGCAAAATGTCTTCTTAATCGGACATACATTGGGAGTTTGGTGTACCATTTACATCAAATCGGACGAGACAAATAAAAAAGTGTCAGTAGGTGTTGCCGACAGATATATACCCTCAGTCTGTGGTTTGATGTGGCCTATTCGCTTTATAAAAGTTATATGCTTTTATCAAAGAGTTGACCAAATGTGGGCAGGCATCTGAAGGGGCTGCATTATCGGATTTAATGTAGGTTTGGTAAAACATTACCACAAAAGAAACATTTTGATTTTCACAGTTCGCATTAAACCGCATTTTCCGTTAGTTTAATATTAGATTAACAAGTTTTAAACATTTTGACACTTTGTGCTGGGGGTACCAGAAGGTGTCTCATCTTTGGACTTGATCGAGATAGGGTAAACATATTACGATGTGCAAAGTCTCGATGAAGGTCAAAATGTTGACCTTTTGTGGCGGAGGTACTAGAAGAAGTGAGCCGATAAGTTCCACCTTCCAATATTATACGGGCATGGTTAAAATATTAGGTTGTACAAAATTTAGTTTTAAGGAAATATTACGATGTTTAAATTTGAATGAAATCTGTTACATCCTGCGATAGTTGCCGTGCGCACCAACCAGACAGACATTACTGAGACTGAGGGTATCAAATATATGGAAGCTATATATGGGAAATTACAAAAATGTTTTAAATTCCTTGAAACTGAGTATGGTTATATTTTAGTATGGTTAAGGGAAAAAACATTTTTGGCAATTCAAAAACAAGTAAAGAAAATTCAAAAATCGGACGGGGCCGACTATATGATACCCTTGAAAATATATATGGAAGCTATATTTAAACTTGACACGTCTTCAATTCAATACGCTGTGCAATATTTCATGAAAAGCGAACAGACATAGGCTCCACCATTTGGACAATTGCTATATTTACTTAACGATTCAAAACTTAACCAAATCATTCTAGACTTAATTCCATACTCGCTGCAAAATTTCGTGAATATATATAACAAACATAGACTCCTCGGTACATATGACCAATATCTGTGCAAAATTTTGACTCAATCGGACCAATATTGGAAGTTTGGTGTACCATTTACCTAAAATCGGACGAAACTATATAAGGGAGCTATATCTAAATCTGAACCGATTTTCTCCAATTTCAATAGGGTTCGTCCTTATATCCTGTACCACAGTGTGGTGAAGGGTATAATTAATTTATTATATTTTCACATATTTTCATGCTTTTATTTGTTTTTCGCGACTATTAAACCGTATTTAAATGTGATTTGACAAGTATACAAAGGAATGAAACGTGTTTAAATTCGGATACCTGGAATTATTTTCAGTTAACCGAACTCCGCTTAAGTGAAAACATCGCATAACTGAAACAAACATCCAGATATTTTTCCGTTTCAGTAAAGAGGAATCGACTGTATGAAATATCTAGGAAAATTGTTGGTATAGATAAACTTTTTGTACATCCCCCACATACAGTTCATCGGATCGGATATATGCGATGTGTTGTTGTTATTAGTTCAAAGATATTAATCAACGATTAATTATAAATTATACCATTTTCGTGACCAAGCAAGATTTTATGTACTCTAAAGGCCTTTGCAACAGGGTCCTATGGAATTGTCCATATTATGGTATTTTTGAAAAAATGCTAACTACAACGTCATGCAATGATAAAATCTCCGTTCAATATTCGTAGAAAAGTAAACATGCTTCAAAATATTTTGTAAAAATATCGCGGTTTATCTTGAGTTATAAGCGGTGTAACTTACGACTTTTTAATATTTATTTGTTGAAAGGTATATTTATTGATTTCTATTCAAGTTATAGATATATCTGGCGCATTTAACAAAAAAGTAGACATATAACTTGTGGCCTGTATTCATAAACTTTAAAATTTATGATAGGTGCCAAAGATGTCAATTTATGTACGTTATTAAAGAATATGTTTTTCCGTACTCAAGTTTGGAAAAAAAACGTTTTAGACCTGGGAGGAACCTACGAGCCTGCAATAATGATTTGTTATTGCACGTTCGAAAAATCATCATAATATACAAAAATAAAAAAATTCGAATTCGAGTGATTACAATGCGTTCGAATAGACATTTGATCGTCTTAGTGCATTCTTAGTAAATTCTGTCCTAGCAATGTTAATATTTGTGCTGCAAACACGATACCAACAAATGTCCACAGGCCAGCAAAAGATATAAATATTCCGAAATTTTCATAATGAAAATAATCAATTGCCAGCATTAATCTTTCCCGTGTTAATAACGTCATAAAAATACTTCAATTCGTTAAGATTCCTTTTCATCCGGATGAATTCTCCACAAGATCCCTTCACCTTTTATCGTAAAAATAGGGGAAAAAAACAAATAATTTATGTCTTTTGTACAAAAAAAAAAAAAAATAAATAAATAAATAAAAAAAAAAACAAATGAAAATCGTTCCACTTTGTTTACCTACTCTTCATCGCCTTCTGCGAAAAGAAGCAAAAATAGCTCCGTCTCATCTGACTCAAGGGACACATGAACACAGCATGTCTACGATTATGGGGCCTACGAACAATGTTTGAGGGTTGCGTACATCGCACAAATTATACCATGTTTGCTGTAACTAACGGCACGAATAAAAAATATTAAGGAATTTATGTAAAAAATACATATCTAACGAGTGCAAATAATAACCCAAAGGTTTTAGGGTTAAAATTTATGCACCATTATGGTGCGACTGATGTTGAAGCTACGACCCGTTGTAGCTCGAGTGGCGATAAATTTTAGCCGAGAAACAACAGCAGTGGCAGAATCAGTATCAGCATTAGCAACGACAACGACAACAAACAAATACCGAAACCAGTTTCCAGTTAAAATATTTTTAAATGGTGGCCTGCCTTTATGTCTTGGACATTTTAACGCTATGTGCTGCTAGATGCTGGCCACATAAATTCCAAAAGGTTTGCCATTCTACCAAAGCTAAAAATGGCGAAATATTCTGGATTATAAGCAACGAGTTCAGTATTCTCATATCCGTTCGCTTTTATGTGCGTACGATGTTCCAAGAAAAAAAACAACAGCCTCCAAGAAAATTCTTGAAAATAAGCTAAAACCATTTTTTGGACGGTAAGAAATGTTACTGAAATTTATTTATGATCAAATTCCCTCTGAAATTAATAGAATATTTGCCACTGCAGGACGCTTCACGACGAATCAATAGCACAACAAATATCGCTGTAGGATATGACAACAAATCGGAGCAATACTAATTTAAATTGGAATCAATCACATTGGCATAGTATCGGTATTTTGGGCGGGATCGCTTCTAGCCCACCAATAGTCTTCACAAATAACTCTGCATACATTAACACTTCATAAAAGCAATATTTCAAGGCATAAATAAAAAATTGCAAAATCACCCAAGCTTTTATGCCGGCGGTGATGCCGCATTCAATCTTCATTTGTGTGTATCAGTGTGTGTGTGTGTGTGTGTGCGTGAGAGGACCAATTTAGTATCAAAGGAGTTGAAAACTTCCTTTCATTTAACACCTTATTTTGCGTTGCTACCTCTGGTTTCGGCAAAGCGGTTAGAAATTCAAAACATTCGCGGTTTTTGGGGTTTCAGTTGTTGTTCAGCAGCGAAATGGGGTTGATGGAAACCAGCACGAAACATTCATCTTCCATTGCCATTTTCGCCGTGTGGTTTCATTTGATTTCTTCGACTTATTTGCATTTTGATGGTGACTTTGACTTTAGCGTCGCTCCTTTGCCTTTGTTAAATATTTCCATTCACAATTCACCATCCACGTAATTTATAAGTAATTCATGAAATTAAAATGAATGTCTTCGGGTTTGCTTTCCTGAAACGTTGACAACTATGACTTGCAGAAATGTAAAAAGATTGAAAAGTGTGGTGGTTGCGGTTAATACATTTTCCCAGATTTAAAACAAAAGCAAACACTTTTAGATTGAAATGTTGATGGTTGTGATATTACGAATTTATAAAAAATAACCCAAACCCTTTAAGCTGGCAGTGTTACACTTTAATTAGGTTTACACTGAATGCATTAAAGCAATGATATAATTATATTTAAGTATAGATCAACATTGAAAACCACCGTGAGACTTATGTCAAGTTTTAACCGGTTTCGATTTAGATATGTAATGTAAATGATGTCCCTCAATCACTCAACGTATATCCGATTCATGGATCACCGGATCACTGGATAAAGTATATTTATTCTTGATCGGAATAAGATGACATGTCTTTGTATTAGAAAGAGCTTTTCAATTCTGCGCATATATTGCTACTACTCTTAGGATGGTTTGGTTCTGTATTCGTTCGGTTCACGTTTTGTTATAGCCCATATATATGTTTGGTATTGTAAGGATTTCAGAAATATTTTCCATATTTTCATGTGCCATTTTCGATATAGTCAAGGTCCCAGCCCAATTTTTCAACTTGAGTGTCTTTTGGTATTTCGTCTTGTGGCAGGCGTGTATTTTATTAAAACTTTTCTCCATTCAATATTTTGTAACGAAAAAGTTTTCATTGGGAACGTGCTGCAAAAGTTTAGCGTCATATTTGTTTTTCTATCTGTGGCCGTCACACATACAGAGTTCCACCAACAACATGCTATTGACAAATTATTACTGTCACCAATTTAGAGTTACCGCTATTCTGTTTATTTTAGTTGGAATTTTGACAGCTTCCCTGAGACTTGTCATTTGAAAATGCTATTCTTTATTAATCCAATCCTCATTTGGTGACATATCCTAATTTTTCTTGGATTCAGAACTTTTATCTGACTATGCCGTCGACAATTATTCTCATGAGACTTGTGGAAATCCCCTCACTGCCATTCGTGATTGGCAGAAGTGGTAATACTTTGCCGAAGCTGGAGGATGACAGTGGCCACGAACACTTAGTTTTTCCCAAACACTACGCTCTACAGAGAAGTAAAAGAGGTTGGGGTCATATAACTGTTGATTGAATTTGACAAGAGTTTGAACATACTTCCACATACTTTATAGTTTCATACGTATTTGACAGCATCAGCGTTAGTAGCAGCGGCAGAAGTGGCAAAAATAGAAAACAAACTTAAAAAGTTTGTTTCATCTTCTTCTACTTGGAAATTGTTTGTGAGTAAAACCCAAAAATATGACACTCTGTGGATTTGGACTCCTGGGTGCGGAAGTGGCAACAAGCGAAAACTTGTTTTCTTTTAGCATTTTCGGAAGAGTTCGTTTATTTGTTGATTGGCTGAGAACTTTATAATTTGATTCGAGCAAATGCGTTGTGGAAATGACCATTTTTCTCTAATGTTTTTATGTGTGTGTGTGTGTATGTAGCACCACGTAAGAGTGTGATAGAGAGAGTGAGAGAGGAGACTGCATATCACCATTAGTGGCATCATACGTATACATTGAATACAGGAATATGTTACTAACCAAAGGACGAATGGCTTTAATTTACAATGTGGCATTGTTAACAATGTTAACGAATTCAATGACCATTTACAGGTGTTTTGTGGCTGCGACCATCAAGAAGTGATCCAATGTGGCAAATGTGAACTATGTTGCACATGCAGACGACACTAGACGTGACCAAGCGGAAATTACTGGTCACAATGCCAAATGATGAATTGTGGTTATGCAACATGCCGTTTTGGCCACAGCAGTGACATCTGCCATTGGCTTCTTCGCCATTGAACAGTTGAACAATGCATAATGTCGGAATGCGGATGGTGTTATTGAAATACAAATGGGAAGTTTAAATAAATTCATTCTAAATACAGACATGCATTGTATTTAGTCGGAGACGTAACCGAAAATATTTTATACGGTCGATGCAACGAATTCGTTCGTTTCCAATTTTTTTCAGAAATAGTTGTAGCCTAAGTGAGTCCAAATATTTAATTTGTAAACATATTTACATATTTATATATTTCTATGAGCATTATTTAATTAACCACATATTTTGCATATAGCTCAAATGGAAATTCCAAAAGGTTTATACAAACACAATATCGCTCAACACTATTGCTGAGCTCGGGAGGAAGTCAGACAGGCGACTCGGAAAAAGACGTCTGACTATTTACTTTCTACATATTATTTGCCACATATATACATACACTTAAATATACATATGCATGAATGCTAATAATTCATGTCGAGAAAAATAAATGATGACTGATGAAAATGATCATAATTTGTAATTGAATTAACTTTTTTTTAATATTTCTTGAAACTATAGAAACTTCTCATACTACCGATATAGTCAATGGTGTCCAGGGTACGACAATTACGGTTATTTGTCTAAACACAGCTCAACTTAAAATTAAAAATATCCAATGCTAACTGACTTTGCGTATCATATTTCTGCAGTACAATAATTGTACTGTAATGTAAATGGGTGTATATTCGGAGGTATTTACAATTTGTACCATTTCGTGTTTAATTAGGCTAATGAGCGTTTACATAAACATCAAAATGCATCCGACCGCCAACGCAGCCCACATTCCACATGAGGCGACATTGGGGCGAGGGTGTGTGAAACAACCGCCATAAATCTATACACACATACAGATGTACCATTGTGGCGAGGTATGAGCGTGATAGCATTTACTCGGATACTCTTGATTGTCGTTTGTATTGTTAATTAACAGTCATTCACGGTGGCAAGCGAGTGAGTGAGTACACATTCAAACAACATTATCAGGAAAACCCACGAGAGGACACATATATATGATCACAAAAACTGTGTAGACATAAACTTGTACTCTGAACTAAATGCATATCGGAGCAACAGCTACAAAACACAGGTTCACACACACATGCACATTAGCAAGCAAACATTTTGATACCCACGAGTAATAAACACCTGTTCTTCCGTTCGAGGGGGTGGTATTGTGGATGCCGAGCAGCAATTGTATAGCTATAGTAAAACGTCTCTTTTTGTTGTTTCTGTTTATGTAGGTGTTGGTTCTCAGTCTATTGGCGGTTAGTGAACTTCGTTTTGTTAATTTACGTGGAGTTGTGAAAGAGTTTGCGTTTTGGAACAGCCTTTTAGACGATTGAAACTGTAGTCGTAAACTCATTCCGCCCTCAGTTCAATATTCTATCGAACAAAAGATGCGTTGCTAAGTTATATTTATGGACGATTTCTACGGAAATTACTAATATAAAATATATTGGAATACACCGATTGAGGGAGGTGCATTAAAGAGTGACTCCTTGATATACGAATTACTATCCACAAATAAAATATAAAACAAATTGTTTATCGCAAAAACCGCTAATGAAATGCTAATGGGATTTACAAATAATGTCATGGCATGCCCTGAAATTCATACAAAAGAGTGAGAGTAATCTACATATAGAAAATAAAAAAGTTTTGTTTGGGGACTCAAATATCGCTCAACAGATTTTACAGTGATTTTCGAAGCATCTCATGCCGTGCGATGGAAGAACCATAGGAGTCATAGCATCGAAATTATTATACCTCCGAAATAATATTCACTTTCTATCCTTATACATTAAGAAGGCTTACCGATTCACAGTTCCAAATTTGTCTGAGTAACATGGTTGTAATAGCATCATCTCCACAATAAATGAGCGTGGTACGATGGGAGAAAATGTACTCCCCATTGCGTTTATTGAATCTATATATGGAAAATAGAAACACTTTTGGTTGCAGACTCAAAAACCGCTTAATATATATTACTGAAATTTTCACAGTACGTCGTGTCATCCTAGGTATGCGAGATAGGCAAGATAAGCATCTAAAATTGCGAGTTTGTGTGGAATTATAGCATCCAAAATAATCATACCTCAGAACTCATATTAATTATATTCATTATATTCCTGAATTTATAGCTTTCAAATGTGTATATGAAATCCCGGGAAGGGATGATGACCCTAGTCATCATCGTATCTGAGGTGAAAACAAAATAGACTTGAGAGAAATTAAGTTAACTAGATCAAACGGATATGACTAAAACTAAAACGGGAATTAAAAAAAGGATACTTTGAATATGGTGAGTTTTTAAAAAATTCAAATATTTTCTTATTAAAAAAATAAAAGTTAACTTATATTGCATATAAGTTATTTTCTTTAACTATGTAAAAAACAACTGTTTATTAGTGGGGAATGTATGACATTGTCCGCCGAGGGGTGAGGCAGGACAATGCCATACATTCCCCACTAACAAACACTTGTTTTTTATAAAAACAAAAAACTGAGATTTAACATGACTATTTTGCAAAAACAAAATACAAATGGTATCCCAAATAACCCGCCAACACTACTGATGTAAAAAGTTTTCGTTGATAATTTAAGTAGGTGCTGTGAAGCGCCACGGTTTTTTATATTGTTTGTGGGCACTCCAAGTCAGAAAGAACACGATTGCAACGTTATAAAATTGTGCGTTTACTAACTGAACAACTTGTTCCATGTTCTCGTGATATATTTCTCCAATAATTTGATGTTTGTATTGTAAAAATAAAAATTTATTCCACAATAATTGACATTAATGAATCATAATTTTTTCATTTCAAATATATATGGGCAATATTGCCAATTTTTTAACATAGCTGAAGCGGAGGTTCACCCCTTTATAACTCGGGAACTACTTAAGTATATGAAAAAAAGTGAATAGTTTTGGGTTAATTGATCTGTCGTTGCAAACTGTTCATGATATTGACCTCCAAACTTTATTTTGGTGGAAGCTGTGTCTACTTTAATGTAAAAAAATGTGTAAAAACAAGTTGAGGCGAACCAGTTTTTTGTGTGTTCTCTATCGATTTGTGACTAAGCCACTCATTGCACGGTCTTCGTGTCAAAATAAACCTAGAAGCCAACAAAATGGGGACTACGCCCATTATGTATAATTTTCAAAATTTTCACTGCATCTACCTTTAAATGATGCTGACATTTTGCAGCTCGATTTTGAGTGTTTTTTTTTAATTTTACTTCTAGCTTTAATACGCAAACAGGAATTTATAATCATCGATTATAAGATTATTGTAGTCGCGAATCTGCGTAATTTGATATGTATTTTGTGTATGTAGTATGCACAGCTTCTGAGTAATACTCATCCGAAGGTGCGAATTTTGTGCGATCAAATTTCTAAAAAACCTATTTTTCAGGCCAAATTTTTAGATCTGTCAACTGAATGATATGGGTACCCGCGATCAATAAGGTTTTTTACGTTTCGGATGATATAAAATTTTCTTCGTGAAAATCCATCTACTAGAACGGCGGGAACTGGGCTTCCAAAAACACGAAATTTGGCAAAAAATGTTTTTGAAAATATCGCGGATTTATTTGCGTTTTCTGTGTATCATTTCCGCTTCAGTAAATGACCTCATACGGCTTTTGATCTTTTTCGAAAAGAGAACTTAAAAAACTTCAGCCGAAAGAGAGATGTACGGAATTTATCTCTAAAATAGATTGTGCTGGCACATCCATGGTTCTTAATGGACCACATTGAAATGGTATAGATCGATGTATTTTTTTAAGGGTGCACACCGAAATCGGATGCGCGTTAATGGCATATGGAGTTTTCGGAAATTATTCGCGTTTTACGATTTTTTGGGTACTTCAATGTAACGTGTGGCACTTCTTAGCCGTCAAATGAAATTTCGCAAAATATATATGGATTGAAAGATAAACTTCAGTACTTCCTGGAAACCGCATGCGCATCAAATGATTTTGAGAATTACGCGATTTAGACGCAATTTATCTCAAAAATAGAGTTAGCTGGCACATCCATGGTTCTTAATGGACCACATTGAAATCGGTATAGATCGATGTATTTCTTTAGGGTGCACACCGAAATCGAATGCGCGTTAGTGGCATATGGAGTTTCCGGAAATTATTCGCGTTTTACGATTTTTGGGTGACGTCAAATGAAATTTCGCAAAATATATATGGATTGGAAGATAAACTTCAGTACTTCCTGGAAACCGCATGCGCATCAAATGATTTTGAGAATTACGCGATTTAGACGCAATTTATCTCAAAAATAGTGTGAGCTGGCACATCCATGGTTCTTAATGGACCACATTGAAATCGGTATAGATCGATGTATTTCTTTAGGGTGCACACCGAAATCGAATGCGCGTTAGTGGCATATGGAGTTTCCGGAAATTATTCGCGTTTTACGATTTTTTGGGTGCCGTCAAATGAAATTTCGCAAAATATATATGGATTGGAAGATAAACTTCAGTACTTCCTGGAAACCGCATGCGCATCAAATGATTTTGAGAATTACGCGATTTACACGCAATTTTAAATGTATATTTCATAATTATATTTTATTTTAAGATTTATTCCTATTTATTGAATTCTAAGATTTATCGGAAGGGTCTTGATATAAACCGCAAGGCGTATACTTATACACAAAAAGTGATTATTATATGTGTCAATTTTTCGGCGAAATTCGGGTAAAATAGCAGAACAACTCCAACATTTTTTTCTGAAATTTCTTGTATACAATTAAAAAAATAAATATGATGACATTATTTTTTCGAACCAAAAACAAATATTTTTCCTCAATATCTTGTTTTGTTGTCGCTGTGATTTAGAAGCCGCTACACGGACTTATGTGATTTTGATATTATTTGATTCATCATGGTGTTTAGATTAGTTTTTAGGTGTGTGTATGTCATTAATATAATGGAAATATTGATGTAATCTGCTATATTTTTTTATTTTTCTCATATTTCGCGAATATGTGCAACTTTATCGTGATTATTATAATATATTCATATTCTTATTTTACGGAGGAAGATATATATCAACGTTTTTGGTCAATATAATAAACGGCGTAATTTTAAGATTTTTTTCTTATACCCAAAATTGAAACCTCGATAACTTTTGCGCTTTACAAATAACTTCTGTTGCACCCCGTTTATGATGCGAATATTGGCACCCACGTATTTATGTATATGTGAGACATAAATAGAAAACTTTCAATGTGTAAGCGATGTGATTTCATTATCATACCTTAGAGCCTTTTGAATACATTCCGTTCATTCCATTCCATACGATTCTATTCAATTCCATTCCAACACTGTTGGACATACTCGTATAAACGGCAGTACCTTCTACGGTGTAGGTGTGTGCTTTTATTTGCAGGTTTGTGTGTATGCGTGTGTGTGTGAATCGGATGAGACCACAGCATTTGTATAAATCTCCCATTTGCTTGTCACTTATCTTGGACATTAGCATCAATATGTTTCGAATCATAATAACAGGGACTGTTTGTATGTTCGAGATTGCATTTGTTATTCTGTGCCAGTGGACGAGTGTGTGTATTTTAATGTTCATTGGTTGTCCTTATGCCGGTTGGTCGGTCGGACAGCCGGTGCCCGAACGACGATATCTCAATGACGACGCCCCATTGTTTTGTCTGAATGTAATTTATAACTTTAGTTTCTGTTATTGATGAGTTTCTAGTTTGGATGCTTACAGTGATGATGAAAAATAGGTACACTTTCGAAATATAGAAAAAAAAAAACTACAAATTTTTGCCAGCGGATGGTGGTAGCCTTCTCATAATTAGTACGTCTTCCAAATGTCCAATAGAGCGAGATAATTTAAATAAAATAATTATGCATATTCAGCCGAACTGTATTTTTAATATATAGTATGAAATCGTAGGCATAGACAGGAGACTCCAAGTATCCTGTAAATACGTATATTTATGTACCTACGATTTGAATACTCGTTTCGTCTGTTTAGTGTCCAACATTTTGTCATTGGGTTGAAATTTTTAGGACACTGTAAATTCATGTGGGCGATGGGAAATGGAAATTTTTAATGAGCTTTAATTTATTTGAATGACATATTTGTACATTAGAGATGCAGATGCAAATGCCCGTCTACGATTGTATGTTCGAAGGCATGTAATGCTGTATATTATTATGACGATAATGATGATGATGTAATGGCGTTTGCCAAATGTTTGGCAGGCGGAAATGACCGGGGACTTTTGGTGTATTCATTTGTGTTATTATGCTAGAGCAGAGGCACTAATGCATGCAATTCCAATTCCACACGCTCGGTGCCCGGACCCACAACAGCTGTAAGTGAGAAAGCAAATCAATTATGTATGACATTAAATAATGCAAATTAATATATTTCATTTGCATATTGCTGGCATAGACACACGAACCTGTATTACAGATTCATCACAGCTATGTGTGAATTTATTTGTGGACAAACATATAGTGGATGGAATAGTGAGAGTCAATGTGAATCGAATGTAGCATTTGTCACAAATACATAGGCATGTGTGCAGAACAAAACAAATACAAACAGTATGGAAATTATCAACTAATTTATTTTGAAAATAAAATCTTTCTGCAAGAATGTATCGTATATCCAAAACTTGAATCAATATATATGCTCTATAAAGTATAAAAATTGATATGGAATTTCACTCTGATCGATAATAGATCGCTCATTTGCAATCATTGCAAGACCGGCATAAATTAAAAATTTTGATTTCTGTGGTAATAATGCAGAATTGTTCGCTATGTCAGACTTTATGTTGTGTAAATAAAATCAGATTAATATCTGTTTCACGCTCTGATTGAGAAACTGTAGAAATTCCTCTGTTCCTTGTAAAAAGCGAGTAAATTGAAAAATTAAAACGCTAAATGAGTTTTTTTCATTATGCCGGTCTTGCAGCAAATAAGACTGGTAAGGAAATGATTGTCAAATTTGATCATAGATTATGTTTTCTTGCACAAAGTTCAGTATACACTAGGAAATAATCTGCATTAAAGTCATGATCAGCTGAAGAGATACTGATGTTGTATGTTGATCGTGTCAACATATAAAATATCAGCGACTGAAGAAATCTTCGCCCAAATTCTATATGACAATTATTGACAGTTTGTTTGGCGACAATTTCCTACAAACAGAACCAATAAAAAATCAGCAGAAATATTACATCGCAATTAAATAATGATCATTTTTTCGCCCATCGAATCTAAGTTCATCTTTTATCTTTGACGTCGACGGAGATGAGTTTTTGATTTCTTCCTTTAGTTGAATGCATCTCAAATTTCATAGCCAAAGGGGGAAACGTCCTCGGCACTTGGCAAGCCATGCAAGAACAAAACTCATACTCTCCATTCATGAATATTTAAAAGTTTTGCAGCACACATTTTGGAATTCATCATTAAAAGTTTGCTTTTCTGCTGCTGCCAAAGTGAGTAAATATGATAAAAGTATTGGGGGTGGTGAATGGGCACTTCAAGTCAAAAGTGGAGGCGAGCACTTCAGCCGCCTGTCTTCATGTCCTTTTTGCCATTTGATGGATGCAATGTGACGTCGGAAGATGTTGCCGACGAGAATGTTAGTTTATCTAGATTCAGTAGCAGGATGTCCAAGGCATACTCAACACCTTTTGAGGATTATTTTTTTTATTATTTTAGTTTGTTCTTTTTTTCTGAGAGTTTGTTGAATAACATTATGAGTTTCGTTTATAAAATTTTAAGTTGAACAATTAAAAGAGTTTAGAGAATTGGAGTGCAGTAACTTCTCTGCAGGATCGTTAAGCTGTTATATCTTTTGTTTGATTTGAATAGGATTTGCATATTTTTGCAAAATAAAAATGAAACTAAAATAAAAGTTTGGAATGGTGGTGGTCAGAGGAATATGCTTTGCATGTTTTGGAATATTGACTTCAATGTTATATCAAAAAAAGAATAAGATGGGCGCCAAATAGGGTCGAAGGCGTTTAATATAAACTTGTTATGAGGCACTTTTTTTTAGAGCTCTATATCTCAGTACTTCTTCAACATATATAAGAACTTTATGGCTGATTATTGTCCTCTGACACTTAATTATAAAAAATAGTACCAAAAAGATATAAAAAAATAGTATTAGTTAAAAAATTTTACAGTTTTGTAAAAAAAGTCAAATTCGCCGAATGTGCCCCAACCCGGGGTAGCTTCGGCATTTGATGGGGCACATTCGGCACCATAGCCATAGCCGGGTAATTGTCATCGCTAGCAGTGTGGTTGAAATTCTGATCCTCTAAAGGCTCTATTTGGTTTTAATACGCCACACAATGTTTGAATTATAGGGCTTTATTTTCCAGCGGCGGACGTTTACATCTCAAGGTCGCACACACTATCAGAAATAGGGGTTTTCTATTGCATTTTCGTCACTACAAGCACGTTTGATCTTATATATCGAATTTCGAACCATATTAAAGGATTATTTTTAAAGACAAACTCAAAAACATTTTAAGGAAATGATATTGCACAATCTTTATATGGCCAAATGTGCCCCACTTTAAAATGCCGAATGTACCCCGAATGTACTTTTTACAGTTTTTTTCATTTTTTTCGATCAGTTTTGTAAAAACATTATATTTTAAAATATTTCTATAATAATACACATCGTAGTTAATCACTTTTTAATAATATTGTCTTAAAAATTTAAAAAGTTTTATACAAGAAATACTTACGAATTGGAATTGAAATATTACAGAAACATCTATAAAAATACAAAAACCAATGTATCTAAATAAGCTTATTAGCTAGAAATTTCAAACTTTGTGTCAGTTATTCATTTCGATATTCGATGCCTATGTATCGAAACTGGTGATGTACGTATAGCAAACCTATTTGACTGCGGGGCAAAACGTGTAATAGTCGTGTAAAGTATAGTGTTCACTGATCACATTATGGGGTGCTACGCGAACATTGAACAACCAATTATTATACGCATTCTCAGAGTATATAACTGCGTATGAGTATTGAACAACTAATATGTATACGCCACACAGTCTCAGTGGTGGACATTTCATAAATAATCAATCTTACTAGAAACCAAAATAACATCTAGAGCCAACCTGTTACTACCGACTCTATATTTCTTATGCATATGTATTACGTCATTCCGTAAGAACAGCTGACATCTACATTTTTTAAGACATGTGTGTCCGTCCGTCTGTCCATTATAATTTGTAAACACGATACAGGCCACAGTTATTTTGGACATCTGCTAATGCTTTAGAAAATCCAAAAACGAATCTATAGAAGAGATAGTAGAATCGTTGGAAGAAATAGGGAAAACGGTATTATTTAATTTCGATTTATTTCTACGATGTAGTGATAAACCTGTTTTAAAACATCCGTCACTCGATTAAAAAACAATAATTTTTGCAAGTTTTAACTGTGCTTGGGTTTAAAATTTTGCTCGGTAGTAAAAGACTTACTCACAAGATATTGTGGAGCATTAAAATAATATGCCTGGAAGAAGTAGAAAAAGTGTTAATGCAAATAAAAAGCTTTGCTACCAGTGTAAATTATCGGTGGATGAAGAGGAAGATGATTCCATCGCATGCGATAAATGCAAGAGAGTTATGCACTCACAATGTACTAAATTGAATAAGCGAGAGTTGGAAAGAGTAATGGATGATGAAAGTGTCGAATACGTGTGTGTCGTGTGCAAGGGCGACGATCAAGGTAGATATACAAGGTAGCCGCATCGGCGAATTTCTACAACAAACATCGGTTATTGTATTTTGATATGTCAAAAATATTTTGCCAAAACAAACAGATTGACAAGATTTTTTTACACAAATTCTTGTAGAAAATGTTAATAAAAGTATTGCCAAAAAAGCTCTTCGAAATTCGGAGATTTTCATTCATAATTTTGTTTTTTAATTTTTTGGTTCAACATTACAACAACATTTTTGACATTTATTTGTCCAACAGCTGGGCCGATGCGGCTACCTTATTAAATATACCTTGGCGACGATGATAGTTCGATCAAAGAGGAACTAAAGATAATTCGAGATAAGCTAGATCAGCTGTCTGATATTAAAGAATCGATAAATTTTTTATCGTCACAATATGATAATATGTTGAAATCAATGAATGATAATAAAAGACAGCTGGATTTGGTAAAGAAGGAGAACAGTGTCTTGAAGGAGGAAATATCTGCTCTAAAATCATCAATCAAGATCTTAAATAATGAACGGGTGAAGAAAGATTGTATCGTGATTGGCGTAGAAATGAATGAAAATAAATCAGCAATGGATGTGATTCTCGACTTATCGAAATCAATGGGTGCTGAACTATGTGCTGATGATATAGAAGATGCTTTCTTCATTAACAGAAGAGGAAAACAAAGTAATAAGAAAAACATTATAGTTAAATTTGCCCAAAGGAAATCGAAATATGTTTTTATGAAAGCTAAATCCACTTTGAAAACTAATGAACAAACGAAGAACATTTTTGTAAATGATTTAATGGGTTCCGAAACATACAATTTGTTCAATTATGCTAAGGCACTCAAAAAAGTTGGCTATGAGTCCGTATTTCATAGCAATGGAAATATCTTTATCAAAAAGAATGAGAATTCTCGTGCCAAAATTGTAAGATGTGAAGATGAGGTTGATAGCATTATGTTGGACGCTGCCACTTGTACCTCAGCTCCAAGGAAGAGTATGCAGAGGCCGATTAATGTTAGTGTGGATGTTAGTAGTGATGATGAGGAACAGTCAGGAAGTATATCAAATAACAACAAATGATTTTTTTTTTTGTTCTATCTTTTTCAAATTTTGTTTAATTTTCCTTGAATAAACATTTCTATATATTCTTATGACTCAATACTTTAATAACATAAATTTATACACGAATTTTTTGAACAGTATAAATGGAAATTTTATTAATTTTGTTACTATAAATGTTAGAAGTATTTCTTCGTTAGATAAGTTCTATGAGTTCAAATCCAAATTGACAAGTTTTCCAACGTTGCCGGATATTTTGTCAATAAATGAAACATGGTTTAAAGAAGATAGTTTGCAATTATACTCATTACCACACTACAATGTTGTTCACAGTTGTAGAAGTGATGGATATGGTGGAGTTTCGGTGTATGTTCGTGATTGTTATAAATTTTCCATTCGCTTTTTAAGCAGCGAGGACTTTGTAAACCTTATTCATATTCAGTTACTTAATCTCAAGGTGTGTGGAAAAATGTGTGAAATCATATCATTCTATAGATCTCCAAAATGTAGTGTGAGTATCTTTTTGGATATTTTAGAGGAGAGGTTGTGTTTCATGGGAGAAGTTCCATCTATTGTCCTGGGGGACTCAAATATTGATATTAATGGAAGTACGGTTTCTGTTGATATGTTAAATCTGTTTCATTCGTACGATTTTGAATCTTGTCACAATTTGGTCACTAGACCTATAAGTGGTACAAGTATTGATAATGTGTTTTCGAATATGCACAATGCATTGACAGTGGAGGCTGTGGAGTGGATGTTAAGTGATCATAATTTAATATTTTGTAGGATGAAGTCGAATTATAAAATGACAGAATCGTATGTAAAGGAATATATATATTTAAATTATAATAACATTAAACGCAGTTTGGAGGAAAATATCAATGAATCGCATGAGAATGAAAATCCTTCAATCATGACAGCAAATCTAATTGATACTATAAAAAATGCTGTAAAGTCAAATGCGACGGTTTCAAAATCCTATAGGAAAAATAAATATGATCTAGCGCCTTGGATAAATAATAACTTGTGGTCCTTGATGGAAGAGAAGCAACGGTTATTGCAAATGAGGAGGAAGTCAAGAAGGGATTCAGGCATTAATGAAAGATTAAAAAGGGTCAGTCGTATTATAAGAAAAGCTCAAAGAATATGTATGAACAACTTTTTTGAAAATAATTTAGGGAGAAATGCTGGTGATCCAAAGAAGTGCTGGGGATTTTTAAATGATGTGTTGGGAAGGTCCCGTAAACAAACAGTTGTTTTAACTGGTAATGATGGTTTGCCTATTGATGACGACAAAGTAAAATGTCAATTATTAAATAACAACTTTTTGGACTCTGTAAATGTTTTAAAAGATAGCATACCTAGGAACGTGGGCGACCATTGGAATCAATTACGCTCATTGAGGAGATACACATCCCGGTTTGAATTTCAAAGAGTTACTATTACCTATGTTGAGGATATTATTAATAATATGAGAAAAGTGAAGTGTCCCGGTGAGGATGGCATAACGTTTGAACTTTTGACAAAAGTGTCTGAAATTTTAATACCATATATAGCAAATAAAACTCCATAAAACTCCATAAGGTGGTACCGATACCAAAGATTCCTCGAGCAACGTCAGCAGAACATTACAGACCTATAGCGCTTCTGTCTTCAATAGATAAGATTTTTGAAAGGATAATGCATACACAATTACTGCAATTTTTCCAAAATCAAGGGTTAATTTATGAAACGCAGTATGCATATATGAAGGGAGGGGGCACTGATGAAGCTATTTTAAGGGCTGTAAATAATATATGTCAGGGTTTGGATGCTGGGTTTTTTGGTGTAGCGGGAATATTCTACGATTTTAGCAGAGCTTTTGATCTTGTAGAACAAGATATTTTATTAGGAAAATTGGAATATTATGGTGTGAGAGGCAAGGACAATGACTTATTGAGAAGTTTTTTGTATGGAAGGAGGCAGTTTGTGCAAATAGGCGAAGCAAAAAGTTCTATCTCGAATGTGAATTATGGTGTTCCCCAAGGTAGTATTTTAGGGCCACTTTTATTTATTATTTACCTAAATGACATAAATAATCTCGAACTCGAAGGGTCTATTGTAATGTTTGCGGATGACATATCATTATTCTATCCTTATAAATATGAACCTTCATTAAAAATTAGGATGGAAAGAGATTCTGCCGCGATATTCGAATTTGCTAGACTCAATGGTCTAAGGTTGAACCCAATTAAAACCAAATTTCTGCGCTTTCGTCCTTTCTCACTTTCTGTAAATAATGAATTTGTTATTTTTGTAAATGGAGAGTTTATAAGTGAAAGTCACAGTATAATGTACTTAGGAGTTAAACTAAAAAGTAATCTTAAATGGGATGATCATATAGAATACGTAAAGTCGAAGGTGTACACTGCCATTGGCATATTATATAAGTTTAAAAGAAAGCTGAAGGAAAAAACTAAGCTTATGATTTATCAAGCATTAATCCATAGTCATCTCGAATATGTTGCCATTGTATATGCCCATAAGGTAACAAATGAACTTAAATCTCTACAAGCTGCGCAGAATAAAGCACTTAAATGTGTATATAATCTTAACACAAGACACAATACTATTTCGCTTTATCGAGATTATGCTAAAACAATATTGCCGATTCGTGGGATATACAAAAAACAACTGTTAGTATATGTTTACAAAGCAACGCATAATATTGGGAATAGATCCATATCTATATCTTATAGCACAAATGTTTTCAACACAAGAAACTCCACAAATTTGAGAATTGCAAGATGTCGTCTTGAGACTACAAGGCAGAGAATTGACTACTCCGGCTGCGTTGAATATAATTTGTTACCAGAGTTCGTAAGAAACAGTTTATCTTTGTCAATTTTTAAAATAAGGCTCAGACAGTTTCTACTATCCAACGTAGAAATGCTTCTATAATTATTCTATACTATAATTTAATTATAATTATGTATATATATATATTTTTACTTTTATAAATGAATAGTTTTGTTAAAAATAAATTTTCATATATTGTTGCCAACTAGCTCCAAATTGCCTTATTAGGCGCGGAGCGATATTTCTATTGTAATTATAAAAATGATAAATAAATAAATGATTTAAAAAAAAATATATATATATAGGTGTATTTAATAAGGTGGAAGTGACAATTATATGGTTTTAAACTTTTTTCTTTATTGCTTGTAAAGCAGATTGTCAAAAACATTTTCAATATTACATTTCGATTTCAAAAATTGTCTTTAAATTTAGGATTTTTTAGTAATAGAAATTCAAGAAAACTACATTCATGAGGCGGACGGAAAGGAAACCTAGGCTTAAATCAGTTATAACCCCGTTCGCCGAATGGTCCACATATTTTATGTTGTGTGTGGAAATCTGTCCATAAATTCATGATACTCATAAAATCGAGGAAATTATATTGGAATTGGCCCCTTGGTGCTTGTCACAATTCTCGGCGAAGGTTAAATACGCCTATGGAAAGATTTTAAACGGTCAACACTATTTCCATGATTTAGTCTTTGGCCGGGGATTTATGTCTTTCAATTTTCTTTAAGAAGGCAAGAATACAACATCACAAGGAGCCTTGGGCTGCATGTGGGAAACTTAAAATTAATCGCGACCAGGTCTTAAACTTTATTTTTCACTGACCTAAACCGCCAATAACCCAAGAATACACAAATTCATTAATTATTCCTCAAAGAATAGTTCTTGACAAAAATAAATTAATAATTGTTTTTGTTTATTTTTATCAAAAACTGGTTGTCAGCATGACAATTTAATTTCTATAACAACAATGTTGTTTTTGTAAAATATTTGTTGTTGTATCTGATGCATACACCTTATTAAATACACCTTGATTGTATAGCATGTCAATTTAGTCTGATATGGTTCATTATTTCTTTATAATAACCTGAAATAACAGATAACAGCTATTCATTTACACCTACTTGCGTTAGAATTGCAACTTGATTATACCATGGGTATGTCGATTTTTTTTTAATAAATTCTAGTGTGAGCAATCTATACCCCGAGGAGACGTTGGCTCGTGTTTAGCAACACCGGAAAAGGCCAACTGCCTAAAACTCCTTGTACATTAGAACTTTTTTCCGGGTTAATCTACTTTATGAGGATTTATTTGACATATATACAAAGGAAATGACAATTGAAACCCACTGGGTTAACGAAATCCGGTTAAATGTAAACGTACTGTAAAGGTTTATATACACTTTATCCAAAAATGAAGTGATTATCAGAATTTTCTCGAAGCCATAACAGGTGATGAAATCTTCCATTGATCTTGCTCTTCTGAGCTCGTTAATAGAGCTCCTGACACCTCTGTTCTGGGACATTTGATATCGATTGAATTTCGACAATCTAAACGTACTTTAACAAATGTCAGCAGAACTAAAACAAACAACTTCGACGGACTTAGTTCCGTGGCTCTTTTCGGTGAATGTATTAATTGAACTTGGCCTTTCGTGAATTACATCCAGTACGTGAACATTGGATGGAAATAGCAGAAATAATAATTGTAAAATATTATTAATTAAAGTCGGTACTCCAAGTCATGATATTTCAAAGAATTCACCTGTTACGTCATACAAATGGCCTCAAACAGTTAAATTTACACAGTAAAGTAAGTAGCCTGCACTCTTCATGAAGTCTGAAGATCATCGATGAAATGACATAACCTGAAACGGCAATGAATGAACCCTTGTCTTCATCTATATTTTTCTTTGCAGTTTACATCACCCACAGCGTCCGCGTTATATATCAACTCGAGGGATTTGCATGTGGACATTGGTGGAAATAAGAAATGGCAGCGTGCACACACACCCAAGTTACCAATGATGGCTTTGGCCATGCCTACATTAGGTGTCCGGTATGCCAGCGCAGAAGGCGCCAGTGAAACAGCTGGAAAGACTATTGTGAATTTGGCCGATATACCCGCCGCTCCCGCAGTTCCTGAAAATGTAGGCGAATTGGCTGGCCCAGTTCTAAATGCTTTAGGAGAGCCGTCTTTTGCCTCAATTGGTTTGGGAGGATGGTCACCAGTTGGTCTTGTCCAAAATTGTATGGAATTCTTACATGTCACATGGGATTTACCTTGGTGGGGTGCCATTGCAATTGGTACTGTTGTAGTGCGTACCATAATTTTCCCCTTGGTGATTATGGCTCAACGAAATGCTGCCAAAATGAACAACAACATGCCACAAATGCAACTGCTGCAAATGAAAATGACGGAAGCTCGTCAATCCGGCAATGCCATAGATTCTGCCCGTTATGCTCAAGAAATGATGGCATTCATGAAGGAGAAGGAGTTGAACCCCTTAAAGAATCTTCTTGTACCATTGGCTCAAGCACCTCTCTTCATTTCGTTCTTCATGGGTTTGAGAGGAATGGCAAATGCACCAGTTGAATCAATGAGAGAGGGCGGTCTCTTTTGGTTTACCGATCTAACCATTGCCGATCCCACATTTATGTTGCCAGTCATAACAAGTTTAACACTGCTTCTGACTGTGGAAATTGGTACCGATAGTGCAAGGCTATCTGCTCAGAATATGGGCATGATGAAATATGTATTGCGCGCTCTGCCTCTTGCTATTTTTCCCTTCACAATGAATTTTCCAGCAGCTATTTTGACATACTGGGCGTGCAGTAATTTCATTTCATTGGGTCAAGTAAGATGCGAAAAACAATGTTTAAGACAGCTCTTTAATTCCTGTATTTTTAGGTGGCTATCTTGAAAATACCCGCAGTAAGAGATTTCTTCAAAATCGATAAAATGATTATCCACAAAGCCGAAAATTTGCCAGTTAAGAAAAAGAAGTTTGTTGAAGGCATGAAGGACTGTAAGTTTGTTGGTCATTTCAAATAAAAGTCAGCATAATTCATAATACACTTTTCCCTCCCATACAGCATGGCAAAATATGAAAATTACCAAAGAATTGGAGGAACGTTCACGTTTGGATGAAATTCGATTTGCCAAGGCAGGCCGAGGACCCTTGGTGAAGACCTACAAATATGATCCCACAAAACCACGACCAGCTACGAGCATAGAAGCACAAGCTAAAAAGAGTAGTTAAGACCACAAGATAAGACATTTACCGAAAAATTAGTTCTGTAAATACAGAATAAGTTGTTGTATTAAGTTTTTATTAGTAACCAAATAAAAAACAAAATAAACTTTATGATATGCTTCTTAGTAACTATGCTCCTAGAGCCTCTTTTGCGGCTATACATTGATTGATAACCTCCGCCAGATGTTTGTTTTCTAGAGCAGCTGCCACTCGCTCCTTGTCGGCCAATTGTTTGTTAACAGCATTCTCCGACGAATGAGTTCCAGGTGTAATTTCAACAGTTACCTTGAAGCGGGGTGGTAATGAACGCAATAGCTTTACCCTTATCGATAGTCCAATTAATGTAGCCATGGAACAGTGTGGTATTGTCGGGGTGAAGTTTACAAAAATCGTGTTGCCTTTGTCGTCAACTTTGATCAAATCTTCCTGGACAACATGTAGCTCCTCCAATGTAAGGGGATGTTCCGGATCATTAATATTGCGTATTAAATCTATTTAATAAGATAATCATTAGCATTTGATACATATAATATACCACATTTGTCTCACCAAATATTTCCCTCTTGTCAAAGGGATCAACTATGCTTTCATCTTTTTCTTCTTTGGTGATTGCACGTTCTTTTGATTTGCTATAAACATTGGGGTTTAAGTTTTCAATTTCTGTAGGCATTTTGTTAATTAAATTTTATAATAATAAATTAAAATCAAATGTTCTCAAGGAGTACGTTTCTCACACTGCGAATGGAAGTAGACAGCAGGAAAGACAGATAAAAATCAAATTGAAACAAAATGCATGTTTACGAAGAAGAGACGTGAAAGAATGCCAGTCAGCTGATACGCTTCAAACATGAACGGTTGGAACTAGTTTCATATCGATAACATAATTGTTGGACGCCTAGCTAATTAATAGCGTAAGCGTTACAGTTTTAGAACCACGAAAGCTGCTACCTTGCAGCTGTTTTAAAGACATTCACAATAAGAAAACGGCATTACCGATATATTGAGTTGGACTGTTATGTCTCAAATTTGAAATTTTGTTGTTGTTTTCAAGGGAATTGGCTGTAATTATATAATTATAATTTGGTATGTTTCCAAACAGCAAAAATCTATTTGTATCAAAAAGGAAAATTTGTTATCGTATTAAAAAACCAGTAAGGAAAGTTTCCACCACTTTGGATACATACAAGAGATGCTAATATATACACTATCCTGTAGATAAAACAGACATATTATCTTTAGAGGGACATTGGAATGAAACCTGCGATACTAAATGTGAGATATATGAAACAATAAAAAAACATACACATACCATTCTGAAATCTATGAAAAATTTCATGCCAATCAGATTCTTTTGTGTACCATTTGTATAAAATAGTGCAAAATAATGTATGTGGAAATATGTATAAATCTGGACCTAATTGAGCAACTGGGACATATACCATTTGGTATGTCGAAGTACAGTGCGCTGACCACAATTTTATCTCGTGTATATTTAACAGACGTAGCCGAGGAGCCTACGTGCCACCATTTACATAAAATCAGACGATAATATATATGGGAGAAATATCTAAATCTAACCCGATTTTTGAAACTTTAATAAACATTACTCTAAACTCACCTCTGCCGAATTTCGTGTAAATCAGTGCACTATTTACATAAAAGCGGATAAAAAATATATGTGAGCTACATATAAATCTGATCAGAATTCAACAAAACTTCGCATACGTCTATCTGGACCTAACTCCGTACATAGCTCAAAATTTTGTCTTAATCGGACAAATATTGGGAGTTTTGTGCACCATTTACATAAAATTGGACGAAACAATATGTGGGAGTTATCTAAATCTGAACCGATTTAAAAAAAAAAAACTCCACAGACATTAAACTGGACTTAATTCAGTACCCTGCGTAGGATTTTGTCTCAATCGGACAATTTTTAATCGTCGAAACTATATATGGGAGCTATATCTAAATCTGTGCAAAATTTTGTTTTAATCGGACAAATATTTTGTTTTAATCGGACAAATATATTTACTAAAAATCAGACGAAACTTTATATTAGATCTGAACCGATTTTTTCCCATTTCAATATGGTGCGTTCATGGACGAAATAAGTGACCTGCGTCAAATTTCATCTAAATCGGATCATATATGCGATCTGTAATTTTTTCACAAGGATACATGGACATAAATCAACTCAGAAAGTGATTCTATACATATTCTCAAAAAGAATCATGTGTCTATCTCGTTTCATGTTACAAACGTATGTACAAATACATAATATCCTATACCACAGTGTGGTGAAGGGTATAATTACAGGACCTGGAACAGATATTTTAATACTGGCCAATATTTAGACTCATGAGGCAATTGGTATGGTTGGAAAGAAAATTTTTTTTTGGTAGTAACCATGATACAATAGTGAGTTTAATAAAAAAACAACTATGTAGGTGGTGGCTTCTTCGTCAAATATTAAATAAATATATGTACGCAACATGTGGCCATGATATATTAATAAGGTAACCGTATCAAGCCAGCTGATGGTAACATTATATGTCACAAAAAATTGTTGTTCTTGAAATCGCCGTCAAAAAAAGAAAAACAAAAATTAAACTAAAATGAAAGAAGACAAATTCTGAAGAAACAAAAAATATAAGTCATGTCTAGGATACCTTCACATGAACTACTATAGGAAGACCATTACTACTACACGAGAAGAGCGTTTTGGATTTTTATAAGAATCTATTGTTTTGGACTTTCTATAATGATTGGCGGCGTATTTCACGTAAAAATCCTTTCATTATATACCATATTACAAACAATATCAATAATAGAAGAGCGAAGCGTTAATCTTCAAATGAGACCATCAGAATAGACAACACATATGCTAAGGATATTGATAAAGGAAACCAGAACTACATTCTGGAGTTTTATTGTTAAGCATTGTTAGAGTTCAGTTTGGCATTTTGGTTTTTTATCGAATGCAAATTTCCTTGCAAAACTCTCTATGTTCGATTCCATACAATGATATGTACGTCCCGATTTCAATCATTTGGTTGTTATTTCGAACCTTAGATTTCCACATATATGTATATGTTGTTTGGTATGCTGAGGTATTACTGCCACAGAAATATATTCAAAATGGGCCCACGTCTTCGCACCTCCAAAAATGTATTCCTTTTCATCAGTTACTTAACGTTAACGAATAATTTTTATCTTTTATGCTATTTTTATACCCTTCACCACACTGTGGTACAGGGTATTATGTCTTTGTGCATATGTTTGTAACAGGCAAAAATAATCGAGATAGACCCATGGTTCCTTTTGAGAATATGCATAGAATCACATTCTGAGTCGATTTACGCATGTCCGTCTGTCCGTCCATGTATTTTTGTGAACAAAGTACAGGTTGCATTTATGATCCGATTTGGATGAAATTTGGCACAAATTACTTAATTGGCCCAAGGACAAACCCTATTGAAATTGGAGAAAATCGGTCGACGTATAGGCATAGCTCCCATAAAAGGGTACCCCCAAATTTTCGGTATTTTGAGGTTCTTGAGCGCGTTTTTTAATTGAATTCGCTGAAATTTGGTACTTTGGGTTCTTATTGGGTAGCAAATCTCCCTACCAAAAATTATAAATATAGGTCCATTTTTTCGGATAGCTCCCATAAAAGGGTACCCTCAAATTTTCGGTATTTTGAGGTTCTTGAGCGCGTTTTTTAATTGAATTCGCTGAAATTTGGTACTTTGAGTTCTTATTGGGTAGCAAATCTCCCTATCAAAAATTATAAATAAAGGTCCATTTTTTCGGAGAGCCCCCATATAAGGGTACCCCCAATTTTCGGTATTTTCGGGTTCTTGGGCACGTTTTATAACGGAATTCTCTGAAATTTTGTACATTGGGTTCTTATTGGGTACCAAATTACTCCACTAAACATTATAAAAATAGGTCCAGTTTTTATGGTAGTCCCCATATAACGGTACCCCCAAATTTTTGGTATTTTGGGGGTTCTGATCGTATTTTTCGACCGAATTGACTGTAATTTAGTTAGTCGAGTTCTTATTAGGTAGCAAATCTCTCCACTATAAATTATAAATATTGGTCAATTTTTTCTGGTATCCCATATATAAGGGTACTCCTCAATTTTCGTATTTTGAGGTTCTTGAACCAATTTTTTTTTATACCCTTCACCACACTGTGGTACAGGGTATTATGTCTTATGCATATGTTTGTAACAGGCAAAAGGAAACGACATACACACTTTTGAGAATATGCATATGCGATTTAAGCACGAAATTTGGCACAGCGTAACAAATTAGGCCTAGAATGATGTGTGTTAAGTTTCCTGAAAATTGGTTCAGATTTATATATAGCTCCCATATATATTTTCGTCCGATTAAATGTAAATTGTGCACCAAAGTCCCTATATATCTTTCGATTTGCACGAAATTTGGCACAGCGTAATGAATTATCTCTAGAATGATGTGTGTTAAGTTTCCTGAAAATCGGTTCAGATTTAGTTATATATCTTATATATATTTTCGTCCGATTTAAGGTAAAGTGTGCACAAAAGTCCCTATATATCTCTCGATTTGCACTAAATTTGGCTCAGCGTAATGAATTGGGTCTAGATGTGTGCTAAGTTTCCTGAAATCGGTTCTGATTTAGATATAGCTTCTATATCTGACCAAATGAACAATTTAGTATCGGTTGCAGAATGACGTGTTTATGGTTCCAAATTCATTTTACTGATCCGTTAAAAATTCGACGTCTGTTAGGATTCATCTGTTGAATATACTCAAAGTGGTGAAGGGTATCATAAAGTCGGCCCCGTCCGTCTTTACTACTTTCCTTACTGGTTAATTCATAAATTTACAATTTGCATAAAAGCACACAAATTTAAATAAGGTAAATAAATATTTTATAAAACTTCAATAATGCTTTGTTCTGATTGGTGGAAAAATAGAAGGCGAATTCATATTTATTCGCCTCGATAACAATTTTGACATATCATGTTCCCAATTCGCCGATGCGGCTACCTTATATATCTACCTTGCATGTGGCAGTGTTTTAGGTTCTAATTGGATAACATTATTAAATGTTGGTAATTTTATGGTTCATGGACACGTTTTGCAACCGAATTGGCTGTAATTTGATATTTTGGGTTCCATGTTTGCAGGTATCCCCAATTTTTTTTATATTACAAAAATTGCCTTCAAAAGTGAATGTAATTTACTATTCTTTGTGGCCTGTGGGTTGCAAAATATCCTTGAAAAACATAGTCGACATAGGTCTACTTCTTAGCTATGTTCCTTATATAAAGATCCCAAAAAAATAATTAGCTTAGGACTTAGCGTCTGGTAGTCTTACTAGTTACATCATGCACGTTAGTTTATATTGTGGATATCACTTTGGAAACCTATATACAAATAGTTTTGATTCCAGACCATTGATTTTATACTAATTAGATCATTCATAACTGTCTTACAACAATGTCAAAATTCTTCCCCAAGTCACAAATTGACACAAACTCAAAATATGTTTAACCAAATAATAATATTTTATTCATTTATTCATACATACATATGTATATCAATTGTAATTATAATAAAAATATTTATTATAAGATTTAACTTAATTATTATTAATCACATGCAAAAATTTGTTTGTTTTTTATTTTTGTTTGTTTTAATTAAATATTTTTGCTTTTTACTGGTTTATTTTGTTGTTGTTTGTTTTTTAATTAATTTTAAAACTATAAAGAGGTTTAACATATATATCATTATTAAATAATAAAAATAAAGTTTTTTTGTTTGTTTTTCGCTTTAATTTCGACTTTTCTACATTCTGGCCAGTTTTAATGCGAGGCCTTCGTTTCGTATCGAAACAAATAGACATATATTGAAAAAATTTAGTTAAAGTGTCACCCTGTATTTCTTGATTTTAAATAATATTAAAAAAATTAAACTTCAACAAAAAACTAAAACTCCTAACAGTAAATCGATTGCTTAATAGATGATACAAAACGAGGCCATAGACACAAGCCTATATATTTTTAATTTGTTTTTGTTGAAGAAAACAATTGTATTTCTTTGTCACCTTTCTTTATTGTGCAATATTTGTATCCATAATTTTTCTTTACGTTTATTTTTGTATTAATTTGCTACTAACTAAGATTTATTTTGTTTTACTAATAGTAATATTAATTTTAATAATAATAATTTGTTTTTATTTATTAGTAGTTTTAATTTTTTAGTATGTAAGGTAATCAAGACGTAATGTTTTACCTGCATGGGTTCATGTTAAGGATGGCCACACACCTGATAAAACATTACGTAACCTAAATACCTCACACTTCTAGATTAATTACGTTAATGTTTGTGTTGTTGTTTATTTATTATTATTATTTTTTGTGTATAAATATATAATTTACATTTAAACATTTTACACATATATTTTCTTTATTTCCAAATACATATGTATTTATATTACTTATATTTGTTGTGGTTGTTTTGTGTTTGAATTTTTTATTCATATAGAAAGGGGGTTTAGAGCTCAACTTGGAATTGTAATCCATCAAAGATTTGAGTTCTTCATTCTCAAAAATATATCAAAATGTAAACATGCTATTTGACTTTCACTACGTTTCGGCCGAATTTGAGAAAATATTGAGCTTTGATAAAAATGATACAATATGTGAATATGTGAATATTTCTTATTCTTGAAATGGATCCAGATCTAATGGTTGTTGTTATAGAGCATGAACTTTACAAATTTAGCAAATACTTTTCATTTTTAATATTTTAAAAATTAATTGGCGCAATAAAACACTTTTTTCTCTGATTGTACAAAAATTGAGTTCAATTCTTAAATATAATCCCTATTTAAATCTGAATCTTTTGAAAGCATTGGCAAAATAAAAAATATACAATTATTGACCAATAAATAAGATAAACATGAGAAAAACTATTATTGAATTGCACCTAATAGATGAAAGTGTCATACATTGCTCCGTATCTTTATTGTTTATAACAGTTTTACAGTTTAACTTTGTAATATATTTTAGAATATTAGCCGTTATCAATATAAACATCTGTTATTGAATAAATTTTATTCGACATATTCAAAGTATATATCTTTCAAAAGTGTACTAGGCATAAATACAAATTCTTAATAGTCAAGTTTTGAAAAAATTGCATTTTTTAAGAATTAAACCATCTTGGAAAGTACTTTTTTCATTTGAGCATCCCTATGTTGTTGTGTTTAGATTTAATGTACAAATTATTTGGTTATTTGCCAATTAAGGGAATTGTTTGCCATTTTATTCAATGAGATGGATGTAAAGCTGTAAGTCTTCAATAAATGTTTCCACATATTTTCGGTTTTTGTTTTATATTATTATTATTTATTAAATTACTAATAGTAAACTTCAGTTCTTTAATTACGTACATCAATTATATTTTATTGGTATTCATTTGTTTTGTTTTTTAACTTTTTCATCTATACATTTTAATTTTATTTTTATGTGTGTTTAATTTCTGCAAGATATTGGACATGGGTCCCTATATTATTTGAAATAATAATAATAATAAATCTTTTTTTACGATTTTTCATCATATTTTTAATGTGGGCCTATGGTTTCTTTTGAAAGTGGTTGTAGCTAACATAAACTGTTATACTGACCTTGAAATTTGTGGCAAAATTCATTTTACTATGTAATGGAAATATTTGCCATGATAGGTTTGCTCTATTTCACATAAACAATGAATAGATTGATTGTTATTTGTGCTTTAAGAAAGAAAATACAAAAATCCCTTTCAATTATTATGTAGTTGTTATTATTTGAGTTCGGTATTGTTTTAATTTTTTCTTTAAAAAAGGAACAATATTTACTGGATTTAATTTTTTTTTTTTAAATTTTTACAATGACAGATGATGTTTGTGTATTTGTTTATAATTGAGCATTTACTGTCTTACAAAAAATGTGTCTATAAATCTGTCCAACTTGAAATGTAAATGGTTTATGGCACTCTATATAGTTAAGAAAACAATCTCCAAAGCAAAAAATAGCAAAAAGCTTGTATTTCTGGAATACATTGTGAATTCAGGTTAAATTTTCTGAAATATAGACACCATCACATCTATTAATCTTTTGTTTGCCTATAACCACTACAACTGTCACATTAATTAGAAGACGTTAGCCAAAAAAAAAAAAAAAAAAAAAAAAAAAAAATAAAAGTTTTTTTTTTTTTTTAAAAAAAAAATTTTTATTTTTTTTTTTTTTTTTTTTTTTTTTTAATTTGAAAAACCACATTAGAACAGGTGTTAGGATTTCTGGGAATTCAGTTAAGGTTTGAGAGTAAAATTATTGACAAATCCGATAAGTTGTAAGAAACGTTTGTTTATCTTTTGTTTGGAAATTTGTGTTGGATAACAAATCTAAAATCATTAATTATGAATACCTCATTATTGAATTTTCATATATATATATATATATGAAATTCGCTAAAAGTTTATAACTGTGAGAAGTTTATGATAATTGTGGGCACGGCAGAATAATAATATTAAAGGGTCCTCTAAATCAGTAATTTGATACGCCACCATATTAAGTTAGGTTATGCACTTTGAAGTAGTTGCTTAAATAATTATAACGACTTTCATCAATTACAACTGGAAAGCCCGCTGAATTCCTAATCTACACCAAGTGTTCATGTGTGGTTTATTCGCTTAATATTCTTTTCTAATACCTCTCGATTTTTTAGTTTGGCGGTTTTTCTTCTTCGAGAATTTAGTTTTTGCACTTCACTTTTTAGCTTGAGATATTTTCTTTTTGAAGAAATTATCTCTTGTTACATTCATTGTTGTTGTTGGTTTTTTAGTTTATTTTTTACTCTAGGAGCATTAAGAGCAACTTTGTATCCATATGTATTTAATAAGGATTTTTGTTATCGTTAGTATAGTAGTATGCTATCCTGTATAGAATTGTTAATTTTTTTCAGTTTGTTGTTTTATTATTTTATTTAAATTTGTTTTATTATGAATTTTCACATTCGCATCATTCTCGTATTCGTACATACATTTATAGATTTATTTATATTATATAATAACTACATAATTTATAAAACAGAGTTGCACCCTTGGATTTGTTGTGGTTGTTGTTTTGTTGTGTTGCATGTTACAGCAGCAGCATCATCATCAGTATTAATAACGTGTGTGTGTTTGTTGCTTGGTTGTTTTATTTAATTTAAATTAAGTTTATAAAATCGTATCGTTGCTAATAATGTATGGTGTGTGACTAGTAGTAGACAAGTTAAAGATGCTAAACTCATCGACGCGGTTACTGCACTGGCCGGTGAATTTGATTTTTCATGTGGTGTAATTTCATTATCTTCATTATTATCTGAACGAGGATCAACTGGGAATGATGTGGCACCTGAAAAAAGGGAAACAAAACATGTTATTTTATGGCAATGTTATATAGGTAATGTGTGGCGGGTACTTACCATCTCCAGAACCATCACCAGATCCTTGTATCCGGTATTCCTCATCATCGACATCATCGGTTATGCGGCCAGATCCTTCTTCATCACGACCAGCCATATCACTTTGAATATCGTTGATTGTTCTGGGTGGGGATGGTACCTAAAATATAAAGAAGAATGCGTATTAAAAATTAATTTTTTGGAATTATTTCTATAAACATTTCTATAAACGTGTTCAACGGCATTTACATTAGGATTTGTCGGGTTATTATCCTCTATGAGGCATTGATTTAACATACATATATGTAAGGAAAAAGTTATAATGAAAATTCCGTTTTAGATCCCAACATTCTAAATGCGTTTTAAAAAGATGTATTAAATGGTTGAATGTCCAACTTACCGCTGTTTCCAGATTTTTGCGTATTTTCAACAACTTATCGAGCAATTCATGTAATTTAGTTGGCCTAGATGTTGGCTCATAAGGTACTTCAGGATTGTAGCGTTGTGTATCGGTGCCAGGAGTATTTATGATTATTTGATCGTAATCACTAACACGATCTCCGATCCAGCAGTGACGATCGTTTCTTTGAAATTCTTCATCATCGCAAACGCTGAAAAATAAAAAAATAATTATTAATAAATATTTTAGTAATCGAATAATATAAAAATTGCAAATGATATTTGTGAGTCAAATAACGGTTTATTGAAACAAAGAGTTATTATTCGGCATTCTACTCCTTCTTTCGCAAATGATATTCCTCCTTTCCCGTTGACTCAGTTTTTTGTCATATGAAACTTTTCCTAAAACAAAACTAATGAAGGAATATAACACTTGGTTTAAACAAGACAATATTAATAGTCACACTTCTATAGTTAATTGGTGGAGAAGGCGCTGACTGAAAATTGCCGCAAACTGAAATTGCAATGGAAGAAATTTTTGCGATGAAATTCAGAACCATGTTTAGTTTTGATTACATAACGCAATTTTACTTGCGTAAATTTTAAAAAAATTGTCTAATGTTAGTCTTGATTTAGATTAGGCGAGTTTACTTGCGGCAAGTCTTTGTTTGTAGGAGAGAGGGGCAAGGGGTATAGAAATGAAAAAAAAAATTGCTCGTACCGACAATTTTCTGGCAATTCGTTTTGTGTATTTCGTATTTGTTGACATTTTATATATATTTAAATGTGAAAAAACAACAAATAAAAAAATATTTTGGAAACCGAATTGCCTTGTATAGACGCATGGAGCAAGTTCAAAAGAGAACGATAAAAATTGCCGCAAGTAAACTCGCCTAATATAAATCAGGACTTATTAAAATTTTCTAATGTAAATCTAGACTAAAAAGCCACGTACAATAGAACTTTTTACGGGGCGAATCTACTTTATGAGGATTTATTTGACATAGACGTTTTCAAACATTGTAAAAATAACAAAATATTTACAGCCTGTTTTTGTAAAATTCCAAACGAACGAATTCGAGTGACTTACGACCAAACTCCTTGGTTTTGAAAAATATGTCATGTATTTTTGTTTTGAATCAAAAAACCTTTATAAACATAAATAAAGGTTTGGTCGTAAGTCACTCGAATTCGTTCGTTTGGAATTTTACAAAAACAGGCTGTTATATTTTAAAAATTGATACAAATTTTGAAATTATGTTAACCGAAATTGTTGTAAATATTAAAGATTTCATACACAATATCATTGTGGGCGATATAGGAAATTATTCCAAGAGCTGTGATGTATATTCCTTTAAAAAATCAAAATCTCGTTGTGGTAAAAATCCTATACTTTTTTTCAGCCATGCCATCAGTGTCTCAGTTGCCGTGATTGCATTGCGAATTTAATATTCTTTGGCGGAGCAATTCTTATGCCAATATACATTTGCATTATAAGAGATATTTTAGTAAAAATTGGATGTTATAATTATAAAATTGCCAAAATTAAACGATAAACGTTGTCATGTGATGTAGAAGTTATGACAATAAATTGATATGCGGAATTCGATATAACATATTTTAAGAGATTTTCAAGAGTTTCGTGATATTTACTTATTTGATAACCATAACAAATAATATGTTTCTCTATTCTAGTTTATAAATTCCAGTTTGGGCTACACAAAATTTATTTACGAACGGATGACGCCAGCCCAGATACTTACTTATTGACTATGTTTGAATAGAACTCTTTGGATTTATCAATGGTCGATGAGAATTGCAATAGTTCAGGTTCAACTGGATTTATCTTTTTCGTATAATGAGATAGAGGTGTTTTAATTTCATTATCGGTATCTTTGGAGGGTAACAATTTTGGTGTACCACAAGTTTTTTTAACCTAGAAAAAAAAGAGAAACAAACACAATTTTATTTAAATGAAATAATAATTAAGATTAGAAGCTATTATCATACGATTAAACTTAAATCTATATTAAAAATTTTGAATGATGAGTAAATGACTCACCAGCTAATTAAATGAGTGATGTTAGAATGAAGGTCACTAGTGATATTTATATACTAAAAACGTGTATGCAAATTTTTTCATATCGAACTTTTAGATTTGACCAAATTGAAGACTCGATGTATAATATCTTTTGTTTAAGCGAGATTTTTCTTTTAAAGATTAAAGAGATAAACATTTTTCTTTTAAAGAATAATTAACTTTCGACATACCTTAGTATGTTTCTACATAGTATTACAAATGTGCACCTGCCTGTATGTGTATGTAGGCACATGCATGTCGTTCTAGTTCGTATGTAATTATCCTTGCAGCAGGTATCCTAACCGTAATGTCATGTTATACTTTAACTAATTCATTGCCTACTTGATAATTTAAGCCATGTCGGCACTTTCATTACTAAAACACTTTACTTGTTGTTGTCGTGGTAAATAAATGCACATGCTACTAGTTACGATAGTCTTACAAGTTTTAAAGAACATTTAAAATTATTTAAACAGAACTAACATACGAGAACAAATTAGAAGAGAACTGAAGAAATGTTAAGAAGTTGGTTTTTGAAAAAATTAAAGCTATATTTTAGAAGCGCTATAATTCAATGAAGGTGTGAGAAAGGGTAGAATTATATCAATAATTCCGTGACTTTCTAACTTCTTGGATAATAATGAGAGAGTTCTGTGATATATGTAGTTTGTGTTAAACAGCTTTATAAAAGCACTCAATCTCCTCATTTTTTAAGCGCTATTTAAACATTTTTGTGGAGAAATGTATAAAACCAAAGAAAATTTTGAAGCATTAAAAAAAATTAATAAAACAATAATGTCATCCAGGGAGATCACTTGTTCCTTAAGTTTGCTGTCAAAATCCACTATTATTCCAAATTTTTTACTTTAGACTTGAGAAAGAACAGCTGACTTTCGCTTGCTGGGTGCCCTTATTATTAAATCTTGGTACTCGAGTTTTGTCTCTGTTACAAAATTTCATGAATTTTGTACCTCATCAGTTCTATTCTTCGGATGACTATACCCAAACCAAAAATAGTTCGGTGGGAAAGTATTCAGCTCAAACGATGATATCGATCAATTAAGTGCATCTCGAGAGTAACATTGAAAAGGTGGTCTAGAACGTCGGAATCATTGAATTTTAAATCTGTCTTACATTTATAAACAGGGAAATGTTGTTACTTTGGGGTCTCCCTATAGATTTCAGAATATAAAATTTAAACTAATTTGTGTAAATGTTCTTCTTTTCTCTTTTTTTAAATTCAACTTACCGTATTTTCCAATTCGGGACCATTTCTCATGGCATTCATTATTGAATCAGATAATTTAACATTTAATTGTTTAATTGCTGCAACAATGCCAACATCAGCACTCATATGGACATTCATTAAATTTTCCAAACCAGCCGCAACACTAGACCAATGGCTATCCAAAGCACCAGCATATTGAGCCGAACAACCTCTGTGATTGAAAAAAAGGAAAATGCAAAAATGAATGAATGAATGGTAGAAAAATGATGAAATACAAAACAAAAAATCCACACAAAAAAAAGTGAACACTTGAGTGGAAATTTCATTAAATACAATGAATTGTTCACTTTGTCGTACAGCAGATGCTGATGATGATGAGCGCCTGGCCCATTAGGCTCAATGGAACAAACAACCTACCTTAATACATTTACACAGTAACCGTGACATGTTTTCACATGCGTCTTTTGCAGACCATTACAGCGTGGACAATAACTCATTCGTAGCAGATGCTTTTGGCAGCTTTCCGTCAAATGGGCCCCATACAATTCATCGGTTTCGCCCAGAACATCGGCAAGTGTGTTTCAAGCAATTAATGTAATCCTCATGCAATTCACCATATCGTTCCTTGTTCAAATGGACGACTTGATGGTAGGCAACGGGAAATAAATTGACAAAGAACTGATGTATGGTGTGTTCCAATGTGTTGACGCTGGTTGTGGACTCGGTCGACTTTATGGTACTGCAAAAAAGTGGTAATGAAAGGGAGAGAGAAATTAAAGAATGTTAATTTTAATCGATTTATCAGTAAGGTTTCGAATTATTGATATGGAAGTAAATGGTCGGTTGTAAGGGATAAAGTGTGAATTTAATCGGTAGTGTACTGGAAATGGTGCATGACTGCGATATAATTTAAGAGAAAATGATATTCAATTTTAATAATATCTTTTATAAATAATAAGTTTAAGACTTTATTTTGGTGACTATTATATAAAGTAGCTAGGCAAGGATTTTCGTAGAAATGTGTGATATTCTAATACCACAAACACATTTTCAAATATCAGCTGACTGAAAACTTTATACCAATTTAGGAGAGTTCGTTTACTCAATAATATGCACAAATTGTTACCGAATTTTGTTCGTCCGATAAAAGAGATTGATTCAGAGAGAAAATTTGACAGTTTTATTACTGAGTATATGCAAATTCTTACAAGGAAAATTTACCCACTAAAGATTTACAGTAACATTAGCTGATAATTAATCAGCTGTTTTGTAAAAACAGGAGAGGGAGGTATGAAAAGTGACAAGGGGAGAGACAATCTTACAAAATTGCTTGTGTAAACCTTGAGCAAGGTTTACACAATTGTGAATTGTGAATTATTGTGAATTGACTTTTATTGTGAAATCTTAAACAAAAACCAAACTTTTGATATTAAACTTGAGAAAAAAACAGCTGACTTTCGCTTGCCTTGTGACCTTATTAATAGATCTTGGTTAGAACTATAGCCTATTAATAGGGTCATCCATGGGTCATTCCATTATTCTGAATTGATGGAAGCCAAACGTAAACAACGTCCACATTATATGTACTCGAGAAAAGACACCTGACTTTCGTTTGTTGGGTGATTTTATTAATTTATCTTGGTTACAACCAAGGCCTATAAGTAAGGTCGTCTAGGGAGACCAGCTGGATATCAGCTGTCACTTAAATTTGCTGTCAAAATCCATTATTGCGAACTGACTTTCATTATGAAAACGTAAACAAAAACAAAATTTTTGATATTAGACTTGCGAAAAAACAGCTGATTTTCGCTTGTTGGATGTTGCTCGTTTAGTTATTGCAATTTTTATCTTTTTCGATCTCATTCATATAAGTTTATGTAAGTTTGTACTGAGTAAATGTTATAAATTTTTTAATACTAGTTTAGACAGGATGAAGTTCCTAAATCGAATCGATTTAGAAGACATAGACCAATCGTGATTTTAGTCTATACATGTTTATCTTATTGATTAATGTTATTTTTTAAGCAAAAAATATTGTTCCAAAAAATAGGGGATTTACGTTAATCATCATAAATTTTTCTTGCTCTAGAACTATATGTTGATTTATGTAGACCCCAAAATTAAAATAATGACCCTATTATTCTTATTTTCCGCATATATGTAATTAGTTCAAGTGGAAAAAACATTACCAATATACATACATAACTAATCATAATTACCTTTTAATATCCGAATATAATTGTTCGATTAATTTCTTTGACAATGGTAACATACGTTTGTAGACTTGAGAAAATACGTTCATAGTACGATTTTCCGATTCTTCGGTAATATCCAAAGTGTGAGCTGGAATAAAAAACGAAAAAGAGAAAGAACAAATTAGTTATGGCAATAAATTATAAATCAAAAAAGAAGTGTTCTTATACTGTCTGTCATTAAACGAAAATTCCATGTAATTGAAGTGTAATTTACTGACACGACAGGGGGGATTTCTCTAATGGAATTTACGTCAAAATACAACAATATTTGATATATTTTATTTGGAAATGTGTCATGTGTATATTGTTTTGATGTTTTCGATTTTGTAATTGACTTGTTGTCTAGCCAAGGGCCAAAAACACGTACATACTTTATATACTTGTTTGTGAATAACTGTGTATAGATTTGGTATGTAAGTCTATCTGTTTATTTTTCATAAAACATTTGGCTATTTTCTTAAAATCTATGCATAAATATTATATGTATGTATATATTTATTGTATTTATATGTTTAACTAGAATATACCAATAGACAGTGATTCACTTAATAACATCATCTGTTAGTCTATTATTATTAAAATGAAATGTTTTCTTTTTGATTTGAGATTATCAGACAGTATTTTGAGATTATCAGACAGAAAAAATATAATTTTTTATATTATATGAACAGAAGTGATATGGGTAATTTCATTAGAATTATATATTTCATTATGAAAACGTAAACAAAGTCCCAAAGTTTGACATGAAACTTGAGAAAAAACACAGACTTGAGATCTTGAATTGAACAAAGTCTAAAATTTTGACATTATACTTGCGACAAAATAGCTGACCTTCGTTTGCTTGGTGACCATATCAAAAAATTTTGGATTATATCTCTTCGGTATTATTTGTATTGAATATTATTAACGTTCTTCAAAAAGCTGTATTTTTATTTCTCAGTTTCATTCAAATATTTTAAATTATTACACATTTAAAGAAAAACATTCTTTATTCCCAAAAGAAATTAGCAATACGATAATTCTACCAGGTACAAAAAAACATA
>NW_026885883.1:0-70770 GCF_032173495.1 Musca vetustissima
TCATTCCAGACCTAAATGATTAGGCTGTACCAAATTTCGTGCAAATCGAAAGATATATAGGGACTTTGGGCACCATTTACATGAAATCGGACGAAACTATAAGTGGGAGCTATATAGAAATCTGGACTGATTTTCATAAAACTTGGCAGACATCCTTCTAGGCTCAATTAAGTACGTTATGCCAAATTTCGTGCAAATCGAAAGATATATAGGGACTTTGGTGTACCATTTACATGAAATCGGACGAAACTATACATGGGAGCTATATCTAAATCTGGACTGATTTCCACGAAACTTTACATACATCATTCTAGACCTAAATGAATAGGCTGTACCAAATTTCGTGCAAATCGAAAGATATATAGGGACTTTGGGGCACCATTTACATGAAATCGGACGAAACTATATATGGGAGATATATCTAAATCAGGACCGATTTTCATGAAACTTGGCAGACATCATTCTAGACTCAATTCAATACGTTATGCCAAATTTCGTGCAAATCGAAAGATATATAGGGACTTTGGGGCACCATTTACATGAAATCGGACGTCAATATATATGGGAGCTATATCTAAATCTGGACCGATTTTCACGAAACTTTGCAGACATCATTCTAGACCTAAATGATTAGGTTGTACCAAATTTCGTGGAAATCGAATGATATATAGGGACTTTGGGGCACCATTTACATGAAATCGGACGAAACTATATATGGGAGCTATATCTAAATCTGGACCGATTTTCAGAAAATTGGCAGAAATCACTCTAGACTTAATTCAGTACGTTATGCCAAATTTCGTGCAAATCAAAAGATATATAGGGATTTTTTTGCCTGTTACATGAAATCGGACGAACCTATATATGGGAGCTATATCTACATCTGGACCGATTTTCTCGAAACTTGGCAGACATCACTCTAGGCTTAATTCATACGTTATGCCAAATTTCGTGCAAATCAAAAGATATAAAAAAGGAAATGTGAAAAATAGTTCTCTATCAAATAAATAGATACAGCATATTAAATTTATTAATAGTTTTTTATTTTACTTTTTAAATTTTTTTTTTTAATTTTGTGAATTATCTCCCAAAATTACTATAGGAAATGGCAACCCTAAAAATAGCTGAGGGAGATGACAAATAAAAAAGTAGCCTGTCAAGATGTAAGGTAAAGAAACGTGCACTATAATGCCCTCATCGTTATACGTTATATGAAAAGCGTACAAGTATGGCTGCTGTTTGTGAATGAATGAATGAACGAGCGAACGAAACACATACTCGAATGCTAGTGGCACAAGGACATGCCATCATCCAACAACGATGACCCCCCATACAGAACGACGACTGTTCACTTAGAGACGCATAAAGACAGAAGGCAAACACAGCCATACACACGTTGAGATGAATGAAAAGAAACGAAATGAATGAATGAACGGGCGAACGAACGAATGAAGGAGACCAAAAAAAGGCACCTCATCTAACGTCAGTTGCACCTGTATAGCAACAGCAACAACATCAGCACCACATATATGTATTATTGTTGTTATTTTATTTTTTTTTTTCGTTCAAATATATAAACAACACCAGGCAAAAAAGTGCTACGAAAATGAGAAGTGCCATCAAGAAAAAAAATCCGATTTAAAGGTATGAGGATAGATCAATGCAATGCACACAAACATATGTGCATTCCTACATATATGCATATAAGTATTGTCCAAAGGAATGAAGCGAAAAGCGAAAAAAACAATGCAGAAACAAAAATAATAAAACAACATAAGCTTCAGGAAAACCCATCCAAACTCACACACACACACTCATCCAACAAAATAAAAACACATAAATGCCAGAAAGAAAATTTTTAATGCATTTGTTTTCGTACACATGTCAGAAGCAGCAGCAGTAGCAGTGCTGTTAATACAGTATGAAAGAAACATAATCGTGCAGAGCCATGGCAGATTGTACACGTCAATATGATTTAATGTTGATAATAAAGGACAAATATTTGACAGATTGTTGAGGTAAGCGATGGACAGGTGGTTGTAATGGTTGGCACATGGATGTATATATTTTCTTTTGTTTATCAAAAAAATATAATTTTGATATCATTTATAATGAATAAAATAAAAGAATAACTTAAAGAATCCAAATTTGTTCTGAGAAATTTTTGCAAACGAGATTATAACACGGCATATAAAATAAAGTATCTGCGATGTCACCTGGGGTAGCTATTTTCATCACCCGATGACATGTTGAGTTAATATGTGCCGCGAGTTCACCCATAAGAACTATAATAAATGGTTTGAGGTGTCGGGTTAGTTTGCCCACACTCGGAAAACCGAACCTACTATGAACCAGTGAGCGGAGCAGTATATTCGGACTGGGCCGACCATATGATACCCTAAACAACTTCCATGAAAATCTAACATTCTGTGGTTCTATATTCTGAGCTTGGGCAATATTTTGCGATATTTGCACCCTCTTGACAGACTAGAGGTCAACAAATATTACAAATATTCAGTACATCCCTTCTAATCACTTGTCCAGATTCCCTTCAACGTGGGTTGTGTTGTGATGTTCGGCTTTCAATTTTGGCCTATAGATCGACTCGAAAAAAGCACCAAAAATAAGTTTTCGGCCAACTTTATCCCAAAATTATTATCTGATCATCACCGAAATTTATAGGCGTTGTCGGTGACCATAACTTGAACCTCATGGAAAATTTCAAAGCGATCAGCGCTATATTTCCGCCCTCTAGTGTGGTAATGGTTTACTAAATAATATATGAATACGTAATCACCTGTAAATATTTATGTGTAAGTCCCGCATCCGAGTGCATACGACAATACAATTGGTATCAATTTAAAGGCCAACCACTCCTCTTGAACATACTATCAACATCCCGGGTCTAGGGCCCTCAGGTGCAAATATATACCCCATAGAATACAAATTTTGAAATTTTTCACACAAAAGTCAGGGTCCATTTGACCCTTTAAATATTGACCGATCTTTATCAAAACAGCTATACCTATTCTTTGGCCCGATCCCCTTCTCCATGCAAAAATTCGCGGTGTTTGGGTCATAATTGCGGCCGCTGGAGCGACCAGAAAAACCGACAAAAATAAAGTTTTTGGTCCATTTCATCCCCTAAATAATAACCGATCTTTTCAAAAAACAATAGGGGTCTTCATTGGCCAGAACCCATCCTACATGCACAATTTCGTGAAGATTGGTCCATAACTGTGGCCTGTATCGTGTTTACAAATTATAATGGACAGAGGGACGGACGTACACACATGTCTAGATCGACTCATGTAGTCGAGATATGACGATCGGTATACTTAAAGGTGGGTCTAGGACCAATATTTCGCGGCGTTACAAACTTTTGGGGCTGCACAAAGCTATAATACCCTGACAACATAGTTGTGCAGGGTATAAAGAGTAAATAAAAAGAAAACCAAACCCACCTAATGCTGGCGACCCCCGAAAACGTATAAAGGACCACGATCCGGAATGTGCGCACGTTGTACAGAACAGGCGCAGTGTTCGCTTTGGCGGATATACTCAAGAAGTACAAAGCCGATATTATTGCCTTACAGAAAATGCGATGGAAAGGGACTGGCGTGGGTAAATCAGATTTATGGTTAACAGGAGAATAAAGGACCTCGTCTTCAGATTCACTCCAGTAGTTGAGCGAATTGCTATAATCCGTATAAAAGCAAAGTTCTTCTACATCAGTCTCATTTGCGCCCATGCTCCGACCGAAGATAAAGATGAACAGACCAAAGATATATTTTACGAGCGCCTAGAAACAGCATATGACCGTTGCCCTGGCCATGACATCAAAATTCTGCTAGGAGATTTTAATGCAAAAGTCGGAAGGGAAAATATATTTGGCCCCACCGTCGGAAAATACAGCCTCCATGAAGAAACATCACACAACGGCATGAGGTTGATTGATTTGGGGCCGCAAAAAACATGGTACTTAGCAGCACCAGATTCAAGCATCTTAATATACACAAGGCCACTTGGATTTCTCCCGATCGACAGTTTGTCGTGTGACCTTTTTAACATCCTGCTGGAACAGGTCATACGAGAGGCAGATATGGCACTCTGTGAACAGATATGGCACTCTGTACACCAAACAACACATGTTACTCGCCTACGCCGATGACATCGACATAATGGGTCGAACACTGAGAGCGATAACAGCCATCTTTGAACAAATTGAGAAGGAGTCTGCCAAAATGGGTATGGCAGTAAACTGCGGGAAGCTTGGTCTGGTATCAACGCGCAAGACGTCCAGTAGACTCGGACCAACTTTGGAACTTGAGAACTACAGCTTCTAGATAGTGAAAGAATTTATATACCTTGGTACCGCCATAAACAAAACGAATGATATCATTTTTGAAATTCGGAGAAGGATAGTGATTGCCAACAGATTATACTATGCTCTGAGCAAACAACTCAAAAGCAAGGCCACCTTCCGCCAGACCAAATTCACACTCTACAAGTCGCTGATACTACCCGTACTGTTATATGGATCTGAAGGATGGGTACTTGCGCAAGCAGATGAGGCAGCTCTTGGAAAGATCTCTTCTCCGAAAGATCTATGGGCCGATCTGCGTTGACGGTCTGTGCATTATTGTCAAGTCTGTGCATTATCGTTTCGCTCGTTCCGCTGAAATTTCGCTGCTGTAAGTGAAGGTGTTATTGAAGACAAAAATGTGTCGACATTAAAACTCTTCACGACACTGTAGTACAGTGTATTAATGTCTTTGTGCATATGTTTGTAACAGGCAAAAGGAAACGATATAGACTCACTGCTCCTTTTGAGAATATGCACAGAATCACTTTTTGAATCGATTTACGCATATCCGTCCGTCTGTCCGTCCATGTATTTTTGTGAACAAAGTACAGGTCGCATTTGTGATCCGATTTGGCTGAAATTTGGCATAGGTCACTTATTTGGCTCAAGGACAAACCCTATTGAAACCCTATATATATATATATATATTAGGCCTAGAATAATGTGTGCTAAATTTTGGGGAAATCTGTCCAAATTTCGATATATTTTCGTCCGATTTTATGAAAATGGTGCACCAAAATTCTTTCAGGTCCTTCGGTTTGCACGTAATTTGACATAGCGTTCAGATTTGGATATACATCCCTCATATACAAATATATTCATCCGATTTTACATAAATGGTGCTTCAAACTTCTAATGTTTTTCCGATTAACACGAATTTTTACACAACGTATCAAATTGGGGCTTGAATGACATTATTGCGATTCGTTGTAATTGGTGCTGATACAGCCATAGCTTCCGTATGTATTTAGAACTGGTGTCTAATTGAAATTACATTTTTAACAGTGCGGTGTACCGAATAGCATGTATCAATTTTGCTATGAATCATTTTCCATAAATTTGTCTAATGGTACGCAGACTACTCTAAATCTGACGGAATGAAATTAAATTTATCATAGGTTGCAGAACGACATGAGTACGTTCCTTCGAAGGAACATTGACATGCAAGTGTAAGGATACATATGTACAATATATCCAAAGTGGTGAAGGGTATCATATAGCCGGCCCAGTCCGACTCTACTACATTCCTTACTGGTTTTACTATATCAAAATCTCAATTTCTAGAAAAGTGAGTTATTGCCTTTTTGACGTTAAGCCATCAATAGCCAACAGTTATTCCGTTATTCCTTTTGAATTCAACATTTTTTGCCGCAACATATTTGATGAGAATCTTTGACAGATTAGAACAGTTTAGGCAAGTGTGTAGCAAGCCCATTTTTGGCAAAACAATCTTGTTCAAATTTACTATATTGGCCCAAGATAAGTTAGAGTTTCCAATTAATTCTATGAGGATTTCAAACATGTTTGACATCTTGGGTCAGCTGTCTTAGAGTCTTGACTTGGGACCAAATCGAACTTTTAACACAATCAATGCAATATTACTCATAATAATCGGTACCTCTGGTCGTATACATATTACCCGTATAGACTTTTGAAGAATGTATACGCCACCCATTACCGCTTAGTTGGGCACAGCAACTTAAAATGGATTAAGGGAAAGCACTATTTGTAAGCCCTACATCACACTGTTCTACATGCATATACATAGAATCACTTTTTGAATCGATTTTTGCATGTCCGTTGGTTTATATATTATTGTAAGTAATGCAAAGGTCTCAATTACAATTTGAATGTTATGACATAGTGAAATTTGGTGAAAATCGGTTCAGAGTTAAATAAAGCTCCCACATATAAATTCGTCCGATTTTCTTTAAAATGTACACCAAACTCCCAAAGATGGTTCGATTCAGGTGAAATTTTTCACATTTTGCTGTATAGAATCTAGAATAACGTGTTTTAGGTTTTGTCGAAATCATTTTCTAGTTGGATATAGAACCAATATATACTTTTCTCCGATTTCCAGGAAATGGTTCACAAAACTCTCTTGGTTTTTTTCCGATTTATTCACAGAATTGTACAACGTACCAAACTGAGTACAGAATTATGTGAATTAAGGTTTAATGAAATCGGTTTATTTTCAGATGTAGCTTCCTTTTTTTGGACAGCGTTCCAAACAACGTGTGTTAAGTTTGCCATATATCGATCCAATGTTATATACAGCACCTGTACATAATTAGCAGGCCAGATATATCGATTCAGTGTTATATACAGCACCTGTACATAATTAGCAGGCCAGATATATCGATTCAGTGTTATATACAGCACCTGTACATAATTTTGAGCAAAAATATATTTTATCCTCCAGTTTTCTTAATTTAAAAAATTTCTGTGTATATTTACATTTCGATGTTTACACCGTCTTGAATGATTAGAGGTCTTAAACTGCTCTTTCTTACACTGACATATTTTCCGAATTTTGTTTTCCCGGGGTGAACATTTACGCCATAACATGCAATTTTTTTTTTTTTTTAATTTTACACTGAATATTGATCAAAACAGCCCTTCTAATTAGTAGGCCATATTTCCTTGCCCATGGACAATTTGTAATGTTCGGTTAGCTTATTTTTAAGGCATTGTGGCAAACTAGAAATAATGTGGTTTTCGGTACATTTCATCCACGAAATATCAACTGGTCACTGGTCAATTATATTCTTGACCATAATCGAAACTCATCCAAAATTGCCTAGCCATCATCGTTTCATTTCCGCCATATAGCCTGGAAATGGTACTACTAAACAATATCAGAATGCGTAGACACCATTAAATATTTGCATATAACTTCCACATCCGAGTAGATAAATTACTATAATTAGTATTAATATAAAGGTCAGCAACTCCTCTTTGATATATTGGCCAGTTTTCTCCTGATATATGAGTAAATATATACGCCATAGAATGCAAATTTTGCTAATTTTCACATAAATTTTGAATCGTTAACCGATTAAGATTGTTCATTTGTCAGATCCCTTTCTCTGTATAAAATTTCATCATATTCGGGTTATAATTTTGGCCTCTAGATAAACCAGAAAACAGACACAAATAAAGTTTTTGGTCCATATGATCCCTTAAATTTTAACGGATCATTTCCAAAAGGGTATTCTTTGGTTATAACCCGTCCTACATGCAAATTTTATTATTATTATTTATTTATTTTTATTTATTTATTATTATTATTGTTATTATTTTTTTTTTTGAACAGCACATTATTTGGAATAAGAATTGTATGGGCTTTTCTTGTGTATATCCAAAGAGGTGAAAGGCAAACAAAGTCGAACCCGTCCGACATTGGAACCTTTCTTACTCCCTCTTTTTTGTGGAGTTGTTACATTTTTAAAGAAAATATATACAACTAATAAATATTACTGCTCCTTTCATTGAATCCTTTATTAAAACCACTCAAGTAATTGTATAAGGACAGTGCTACTTGCTCTATTTTTCATTAAGGGGACCCCACCCATTCTCGATTTTAATTTTTCAAGATTTTCTATGGGCTGGTAAATCAATACCAATGCTTGTTAAGTTTTGTAACTTTACACATATATAATTGAAGATTTAATATAGAAGAAAAATAATTTACAAAAAATTTTTGTTATTGTTTTGTTGTTGTTTTTTGTAATTAAAGAAAAGTCCTTATTTTTGATGGCGGGCATGATAACTCCTCACTGGAACATCGGAATCCGAAAATTTCAACGGTGTTAGAAAGAGTACATGTCTGGCTCTCGTATGAAATATGATTATTGACTTCGCTATAAAATTAACAAAATGGCGGACCTTTGAAAAAATATATTTGGAAAATCGCCGATTTTTGACCAAAAACCAAGTTAAAAAATAAGGAAGATCTTCACCGATTGGCTTTATCCTAGTTCATACGATAGCTATACACTCACAGAGAAACGTGTACAAATTTAGAATCGATTGGGTTATTAGTTTTTGAGTTATCGTGCCCGCCATTCGCAAAAAAATGTTTAGAGAAAAACGCGTTTAAAGTTTGAGAAGCCCTTTAGCCGTCACTTGATGCTGACACAATAAATCGGCTATATCTTCAAGAGTTCTTGAGATTTTCATTTGAAATTTTGTAGGGACATTCTTTAATTAGTGTAGATTCGAATTATATCAACAAAATTTTTGACCCCGAGAATGGGGGGTTCCCTTAAATGAAAAAATCTACAGCATATCATATGACTCCTTGACATAAATTTACATTAAGATTCGTAAAGAACTACTTCACATATACGTAACTGCATACTTGAAAATAATTCATGTATTTATGAAATACAAAATTCATTTAATTTTTAATTTATTAAGTGTTCTTGTAAATCCATTAAAGATACATAAAATCAAGTCAAGGCAAGGCAAATCTTTATAAATTCATTTCAACGATTATTATTTCTACATATAATCTCAGATGTCAAGAATGCAACTTTTTCAATGAAGAAGAAGATGAAGTAGTAGTAGTACTGGTATTTATGAATATGACAGTGTAAGATGCGCATTTATTGAGTTCAATTTTCGAGTGTGTGTGTGTGAGTGCGTGTGTGCTTCTTTTTAATTACCGCATTAAATATTCAAATGAACAAGTAGCATTAGGAGTATAACGTTTTCAAAATGAACATCACCAATTATTTCACTGACATTCGCCAAAGAGATACTTGGCATAGATTTAAGAAAAAATAAAAAAGGATATGTGGAACAAGTGATGCATATAAATTACGTACTGTTAACAAAAAATATAATAATAATTAAAAATATATATGTAGTATTAAAAGAAAATAAAGGAAATTAAAATGCATACTTGTGAAAATCTTAGAAATATTCCAAAGTGGGCTAAACAATTATTCGGTGGTAATAGGGAAAGGTAGGCTTATATTGTGTAATTAATGACAAAAATATGTTGAAGTATAAAATTCGGAAATCATGATTAAAATCAAGTTACGTAAAATTTAATTCATTCTTAACCAGTAAGGAAAGTAGTAATGTCGGACTGGGCCGACTATATGATACCCTTCACCACTATGGGTTCATTTAAAAGAAGGGCCATTAACATGAAATTGGATGAACTAAAATATGTGACTCTTATCTAAATGTGAATCGACTTAGATCAATCCATAAACATGCAGTTCATTGTTACAATGTGACAAAATTATGTAAATCGATTTAAAGCAAATATCAAAATGCTCAATATTACAAACATGAGGACTTTGGTGCATCATTTATTTAAATTGGATTTTTCCCAATTTCAATAAAGTTCGTCCGTGGGCCGAATAAGTGACCTATGCCAAATTTCATCCAATGCGGAACATAAATGCGACCTGTACTTTGTTTGAAATTTAACATGGACAGACAGACGGACGGACATGCATAAATCGACTCAGAAAGTGATTCTATTTATATTCTCAAAAGGAACCATGGGTCTATCTCGATTCCTTTTGCCTGTTACAAACATATGCACAAAGACATAATACCCTGTACCACAGTGTGGTGAAGGGTATAAAAATAATAATAAAAAAAATGAAAGTTATTCATAAAATTCGCCTAAGAAAATATACACTCATACTATGATATAATTATATTAAAAAAATATGAACCCTGTTAAAAGAAGCCGAAAAAACAATACCGAAAAACTGTTGAAACTGAGCACAAGCGAAAAGATTTTGTTACACTTAAGATAACCATACAAAAAGTACATATGTATGTATGGTATATGTGCATATAGAATACACAAAAAATAATAACGACAATATATTTGTATCAGAGTACCAAACAAGTACTCGTATGTACTCGTCAGCGCTTGCTGTGTGAACTTAACATACAAATTTGTATTATTTTCATTATAATAAGAACGAGTGTGAGAACACTTTCTTTTTATAAAGATCGTCGTAGCAAAAGTAAATGTTTACTTTTATAACAATAATACCGTTAGTTGCTAAAAATCTTTGTTATCTTCAATTGTCATGATGGCAAGTGCGTGAGCATTTAACGTTGTGCAAAGCGTGCGGTTGTTGTTGTTATGAACTGTTTACGTGTTTGAGTGTATCACATTCACTGACAAATATATTTACATAGGGAATTAAATTTTCTTAAAATGGGGTAGGGTAAGGGTTTGACATAAGAAAGTGAAGATGTTTAAGTTAATGTAACAACCTGCTATTTAATTAGGAAATTTTTGTAAATTTGTTAACATAATAACAATATAATTTTACCATCACTTTTAGTAATACTGTCGTTGTAATACATGATCGATTTGTTTGACTAACATATGTATCTAAATCTGAACTGATTTCAAGAATACAGCACGAATAGCTAAACCCCAGCTCAGTCGGAGACAAATTGGTACGCCATTGTAAAAACGGATGAAATCATATATGAGCACCAAATCTAAATAGAGTTTGTCCTAGTCATAAAATTCGGATTATAAATGCGACATATAATTTGGTTACAGTTGAAATTACATGTTCTCTTAGGATTTTCTATATCCTAAAAACTTAATTTATTAGAAAAGACTTTAGACACGACCTTAAAAATGGAATAAGTATCGGAAAATACCGAATTGCCATATGTACAAGTCAAACTATAAAACTAAGTATTATTATTAAATATTATGGAATAATGGATTTCTTTTTCCCCAACCTAATATATGGGACTATGCTATTTTAATATAACTCCAAAAAATAGATATTTTTAATCGGTTTACAATCATATGACGAATTATTTTTATAAGATTAATTTAAGAGCCTTGTAATGCTTCAATAATTAATTTAATACTTATATGTTTTTTTCTTTAGAGAATAAATTATTTTTGATAAGATATAAGCTTATCGCCTGAAGTTTAAATTGAATTCGTCAGATCGAAGCCCCCACCCATTCCCTTTTTTAAATTTTCATAACTTCTAAGGGCAGGTAAATGAATACCAAGGCATGTTAAGGTTTGTAACTTTTCATATATGTATATATATATATATATTTTTTTTCTTTTCTTATCATGGCGGGCATGATATCTTCTCACTGGAATATCTCACAAAAATTAAAAAAATGGCGGAACATTGATATTTTTGGAATATAACCTACATTTGACCACAAACTAAATTATAAAATAAGGAAGATCTTTGCCGATGGTATTTACGGCAGTTCATACTGTAGCCATATACTCCCAGAGAAAAGTATCAAAATTATTATTTTGAGTTTTCGTGCCCGTCAATTCTAAGAACACTTTATCGAGAATAACGCATTTAAAGTTTGAGAGTCACTCTTGCCTTCAGTTGATGTTAACACAATAAATCGTATATGTCTTGAATTTATGTAAGTTCGAACTAAACAAAAAACACATATTTCAATTTCTTAAAACCGAGAATAGAAAAACAAGAAAAATTATAATAATATTCGTCATGGTAGGCTCAATTCGGTATGCTGTGTCCTGAAGGGATTTGGTGCACCATTTACCTAAAACTGGATGAGCATTTTTATATGGGAGTTGTATTTTAATCTGATCCGATTTCAGTTAAACCTTTCTAGACTCAATATGTACACAATTTCGGGACAATCGATGAAACGTAGGACCATTGGTATATCATTTGCATAAAATCGGACAAATATTAATGAGATCTAAACAATGAAGGTCATGAAGGGTATAATAACAAATGGGAGAGAAGAAAACGCCCTAGATTGACAAATATTCTTCATTTCTATATTTCTCCAGAGGAGAAAAAACAAATCAAAAGTGGATATAGTTACAAAGGCGTATCGAAGAATATTTGAAATATCAAATTTCCATAATTGAACCTATTTATTTTTTGTAGGGAACAAAGTTTTTTCATTAAGCGTTAGGAAATTGGCATTTATTCTTTAGTAAATAAAAAAAGCTGGAGAGTTTTGATCTGAAATATATTTTTCTACAATGCAGTTCAAATATTTTATATAGAAAATTTCAGAATTGTCAATAGAAAAGTGAATATAATTTGTAATATTTATTAATTTTTAAGTCCACTAAAAGATTAGAATAACTTTGTATCTCCATAGTACATACATGCACTAACGGTACATTTAATAATCTCTTAAAGCGCATTCATTTCATCTACATTAATATTTCCCCTTAATCCACAGGATGGTGCAGTTGTTTAAATGCTGTAAAGTAGTCAGTTCATTTTAACATTTACACTTAAACGCTTTAAATACAAAATTGAAAGTCTGTTGCTTTTGCCATGGTTGGCTGCCTTTCGGGCTGTCTGTCTCTTCTATATCAACCACTTTATATACTGTAGTTGTATGTTCGCACAAGCAGATAAATATGCAATACATTCCATTCGTAGCAAAAATAAATGTCTGCCATCAATCACCATCATTATCGATACTTATAAACACATATGTTTATAATAGTCTTTCGAACACACTCTCCACTGGGTAAGAATGTATGAGAGTGTGCGTGTAGACGTCTGTGTACCTAAAGTATGGTTCAATGAAGCTAAGCTACTGTTACTGGCTGACTATCGATACACAACACATTTACAAAAACACACAAATATATCACAGCCATTTTTAAGTATGTCTGCACGTTGTTCGCAACGACTGTTGAATGGTGTATAAATTAATGGCGTATCGTCGCCGTCATCCATTCCTCCATTCAAAAATCTTTAATCATACCAATTATCATAACAGACACTTGTAGAAATGTCTGTATAAATAAGAATATTTAACCGTTTGCTCTACTCGTATACTTAATTTATTCTTGTACATGTCGACGAATGATTTGAAGTGTTTTCCAAATTATTTTTATACATATGCAAATAATTGTTGTGTGCTCAACATTTTCGCAGAAAATGTAATGACAACTTTATGGCATTAATGATGTTGATATACAAAGTGCACATGAAAGGAGTAACAAAAAAACACACGTGTCATTAACAAAATTATTAACAAAGTCTATGTCAATTTTTGTCAAAGTCAACAAAAAGTTGAAATTTTTGTTAAACAAGTTTTTTTTTAGATTTCATTTGAACGTGACTTTTTGGAAAGAAAAATAACAACAAAACAACATAGGAGACAGTGTTTACTTTTTATAAATTTTCCTCATAAATGCGAGGATTAAATCAAATTTGCCACTATGTTTGTAGGATCCTGAAATACCACTCCTGCGGCCCATTTTTGCCCTGCACAACTAAATTTACAGGATATTCAACGATTAAATGGACCAACAGTATAACAGGGAATTATTGATATTATGTTATATAAATTACACTGTGCAACAAGTTTTAGGGTATGGAAAATTCCTTATGGAATGAAAGCCCTTGGCGAGTATATTAAGAACTTCAAAGGACAAATTTTGTGTCTCTTTATACCCTTCACCACACTGTGGTACAGGGTATTATGTCTTTGTGCATATGTTTGTAACAGGCAAAAATAATCGAGATAGACCCATGGTTCCTTTTGAGAATATGCATAGAATCACTTTCTAAGTCCATTTATGCATGTCCGTCCGTCCGTCCGTCCGTCTGTCCGTCTGTCCGTCTGTCCGTCTGTCTGTCCATGTTAAATTGTAAACAAAGTACAGGTCGCATTTATGATCCGAATTTGATGAAATTTGGCACAGGTCACTTATTCGGCCCAAGGACGAACCCTATTGAAATTGGGAAAAATCGGTTCAGTTTTAGATATAGCTCCCATATATATATTTAACCGATTTAATGTAAACGGTCCCTATATATCTTTCGATTTGCACGAAATTTGGTACAGGCTAATCATTTAGGCCTATAATGATGTCTGCCAAGTTTCGTGAAAATCGGTCCAGATTTAGATATAGCTCCCATATATAGTTTCGTCCGATTTCAGGTAAATGATGCCCCAAAGTCCTTATATATCTTTTGATTTGCACGAAATTTGGCATAACGCACTGAATTAAGCCTAGAGTGATGTCTGCCAAGTTTCGAGAAAATCGGTCCAGATGTAGATATAGCTCCCATATATAGGTTCGTCCGATTTCATGTAAATGGTGCCCCAAAATCCCTATATATCTTTTGATTTGCACGAAATTTGGCATAACGTACTGAATTAAGTCTAGAGTGATTTCTGCCAAGTTTCGAGAAAATCGGTCCAGATTTAGATATAGCTCCCATATATAGTTTCGTCCGATTTCATGTAAATGGTGCCCCAAAGTCCCTATATATCATTCGATTTCCACGAAATTTGGTACAACCTAATCATTTAGGTCTAGAATGATGTCTGCAAAGTTTCGTGAAAATCGGTCCAGATTTAGATATAGCTCCCATATATAGTGTCGTCCGATTTCATGTAAATGGTGCCCCAAAGTCCCTATATATCTTTCGATTTGCACGAAATTTGGCATAACGTACTGAATTAAGTCTAGAGTGATTTCTGCCAAGTTTCGAGAAAATCGGTCCAGATTTAGATATAGCTCCCATATATAGTGTCGTCCGATTTCATGTAAATGGTGCCCCAAAGTCCCTATATATATTTATATTTATATATTGAATTGAGTCTAGAATGATGTCTGCCAAGTTTCATGAAAATCGGTCCTGATTTAGATATATCTCCCATATATATATCATGTCGATGGTGCCCCAAAGTCCCTATATATCTTTCGATTTGCACGAAATTTGGTACAGCCTAATCATTTAGGTCTAGAATGATGTATGTAAAGTTTCGTGAAAATCGGTCCAGATTTAGATATAGCTCCCATATATAGTTTCGTCCGATTTCATGTAAATGGTACCCCAAAGTCCTATATATCTTTCGATTTGCACGAAATTTGGCATAACGTACTGAATTGAGCCTAGATTGATGTCTGCGTTGTTTCGTGAAAATCGGTCCACATTTAGATATAGCTCCCTTTTATTAAAGATTGATTTTAAGTACTTGACGCACCAAGGAACCAATAGGAACAAAACGTTCTGAAATTAGTATAACGTATCCTGTGACAAGTTTGTTTGAAATCGCTTAATATTTGGCCCGATATCAAGTAAATTGGGCCTCAAACTCCTCATGTTAGTCAGTTTGACATCAAATTTTGCACAACGTACAAAATTGAGCATATAATTATGTAGTTTCGTTTTCTAGAAGTACAGACATAGCTCAACGGATGACCTATTTATATTTGTTTGAAGTCGATTTACATACTTTATGGATAGATCTACGTAGATTCACATTTAGATAAATATCACATGTTTTATTTCATTCAAGTACATGCTAATAGTCCTGTTTAATATACCCATAGTGGTGAAGGGTATCATATAGTCGGCCCCGTCCGACTTTACTACTTTCCTTACTGGTTTTTCTCTCAGACAGGATCGGCAAAGGTGAAAAAGAGCAATGGAAATATGCAAAGGTCGATGGCTGGTCTTTGGGTATCCTGGCCAAAGAGATATTCATATGAATTTTTTACACAACATGAGGTCTATTGTAGCGAACAATCGTGCATCGTTAACTGGGAAATAAGGTTATTTAGGTTTGAGTTATGTCTGTCTTGCAGCAAATGAGCGATATGTCCTTCTCTAATAAAATTTGTAGATTTTGTCATTCTGAAATCGATGCAAAATTCCCAGCCAATTGGTCCGAATTAAAGTGTTTTTGGGTACCATTTGTATGAAGTGGAACACAATTTTATATAAGACCAATATGCAAATTTTGTTAGATTTGAAAGAAAAATGAAATAAGTAAAATATAATTTAATAAAACCGACAGAAGTTATATTAGGATGGGGAAAAGAAATCCATTTCGTCGAAAATGTCAATAAAATAGGAGAAATGATCAAAATTGACTGGCATGTTAGCAGTCGGTTACCAGCCGAACTATTGAAGACTGGTGGCCAGATGTTGGTCAGGAGCATGCACCAGCTGATTAACACAATTTGGCTAGATGAATACATGCCCAATGATTGGAACCTCAGCATCCTGTGTCCCGTGCACAAAAAATGAGGCAAGACGATATGTGCCACCTATAGAGGAATAAGTCTCCTTCCCATCGCATATAAAGTGCTATCCAGTGTGCTGTGTGAACGATTGAAGCCAATGGTCAATGACATCATCGGATCATACCAATGCGGCTTCAGACCTGGCAAATCCACCATTGATCAGATTTTCACTCTGCGCCAAATCCTGGAAAAGACCCACGAAAAACACATCGACACATACCACCTATTTGTCGACTATAAAGCCGCATTCGACAGCCCTATCCGTTCAGAGGTGTTTAAAGCCATGTCTGCGTTCGGCATTGCTGCAAAATTAATACGGCTATGCAGGATAACTTTAAGTGCACAAGGTCACCCGTTAAAGTAGGAAAGGACCTATCGGAGCCCTTCAATACCGAACGAGGATTCAGACAAGGTGACAGTATGTCGTGTGATCTTGTTAACATCCTACTGGAAAAGGTCATACGAAACGCAAAGGTGAACAGAAATGACACTCTGTACACCAAACAACATCAGTTACTCGCCTACGCCGATGACATCGATATAATGGGTCGAACATTGCGAGCGGTAACAGCCACCTTTGAACAAATTGAAAAGGAGTCTGCCAAAGTGGGTCTGGCAGTAAACGGCGAGAAGACCAAGATGATGGTATCAACGCGCAAGACGTCCAGTAGACTCGGACCAGCTGTGGAACTTGAGAACTACAGCATCAAGGTAGTTAAAGACTTTATATACCTTGGTACCGCCATAAATAAAACGAATAATATCAGTTTTGAAATTCGGAGAAGAATTGTGATGGCCAACAGATGCTACAATGGTCTAAGTAAGCAGTTTAGAAACCAGGCCACCTCTCGCCAGACCAAACTCACACTTTACAGGACGCTGATACTACCCGTGCTATTATATGGATCAGAAACATGGGTACTTGCGCAAGCAGATGAGGCAGCGCTTGGGGTGTTTGAGAGAAAAATTCTCCGAAAGATCTACGGGCCGATCTGCGTCGACGGTGAATATCGGCGTCGAATGAACCACGAGCTCTACAATTTATACGCGGACATCGACATAGTCAGTCGTATTGAGCTGCAGCGACTACGGTGGCTAGGCCATGTTGTGCGGATGAATGAAGATGCCCCAGCTCAAAAGGCATATAAAAATTAGCCTACTGATGGTTCCAGTAGAAGGGGAAGGCCACGAAGTAGATGGAAAGACCAAGTAGAAAACAACATCTTGGAACGTGGTCTTCCAAATTGGTTGACTTGCGCACAAGACCGACGCGCTTGGAAATCTTTTTTAAGCTCGGCTTAAGTAAGTAAGTATGTTAGCAGTCGTAACATTGCATAGGAGATAAAAATCGACCATAAAACTGTTTCAAACTATTTACACAAAGCTGGTTTCAAAAAGAAGCTCGATGTTTGGGTGCCACACCAATTAACAGAAAAAACAGAATTGATCGAATTTCCATCTGCGAAGTCTTGGCCAAACGGAATGAGATAGACCCATTTCTTAAAAGGATGGTGACTGGATATGAATCACATACGATAACCCTGTGCGAAAACGATCGTGGACAAAGTGCGGTGAAGCACCTCAAACAGTGGCCAAACCAGGACTAACGGTCAGTAAGGTTTTGCTATGCATTTGGTGGGACTGGAAGGGAATTATTTGTTATGAGTTGCTTCCATATGGCCAAAAGCTAAATTTTGATCTCTACTGTCAACAACTAGGCCGTTTGAAAATTGCAATTGACTAGAAACGACCAGAATTGGCCAACAGGAGAGGTGTCGTGTTCCACCAGGACAACGCTAGGCCACACATACCTGCCGTGATTCGCCAGAAACTTCGGGAGCTTGGTTGGGCAGTTTTAAAAATTTCTTTAATGATAAAAAATTTGTATCTAGGGAGGATTGTGAAAATCGGCTTACAAAAGTTTTTTTTTGCAAATAGGGAGCAGAACTTCTATGAGAGAGGCAATATGAAGTTACCTTTAAAATGCAACAAATCATACAACAAACCGGTGCATATTTGGCCAAAATCCGACATTTCGAAGCATCTTAAATACAATCCTATAGTTTATTTATCCAAAACCTAATATTATAAAGAAATAGTTCGTTCTCGAACCCGACGTTCTATTTTTTTACCTGGATATCCTACGAAGGCAGAATGACTCCAAGAGATGACGGGATAGCAAAATTAACTTAGAATACTATACTTCCGAGTACAAAATATACCCTAATATGGTAGAGTACGACTATGTGGTGATAAACCAAACACGATAATTATTTTAATATACAAAAGGTTATATGGGGACTACCCCTAAAATCGGGCTAATATTAGTAATTTTTAGGAGGGAGATTCATTACCATATATAACTACAAAATTCCAAATTGCGAATTCGGTTGAAAAACATAGTTAAGAGCCCCATAATAACCGAATTCAGTTGAAAAACCCGCTCAAGAACCCCAAAATATCGAAAATTGGGGCGAATATGGAGGCTACACGAAATAGGACCTTAATTAATAATTTTTAGTGGAGAGATTTGTTACCCAATAACAGCTCAAAGTACTTAAATACTGCCAAAATTGGGGGTTACCATTATATGGGGGCTATGCCTAAACGTGGACCGATATAGCCCTGCCTTTAGACAAAATACTCTATTCAAAATATTGACGATATATCTCCATTCGTTTAGAGGCTAGAGTGATTACAATAGACAGTTAGACGGACATGCTTATATCGTCTTAGAATTTTACGTTGATCAAGAATGTAAGGTCGGAAATGATTATTTCGATGAGTTACAAACGGAAAGACAGAATTAATATACCCTCCATACTATGGTGGAGGGGATAAAACAAATTGCATAACTTTGTTTTCATAATAAAAGTTATCCTTTATCTCATATATTTAGCCTATGTTTTAACATAGCCTTCATATACAGATGCTGTCCAAATTTATGTATTCTCATGGTCCTAAGTGTTTTTTTCTTCCGAAGTGGATGTTATTTAGCATTGTTGGTGGGTAAACACATTGTTCGCAGAAAAAAGTTTAATATAGGTCCACGATTTGTTATTTTGAATGTTAAGGCCGTATATTCCATCCTAAGTGGCTGCAGACATAGGGTCTTCACCGATTGTATGGGAATAATTACGGTGGAGATATGAAACGGACTATTTTGCAAGAGGTAAACCTGCCTCTTGCAAAATAGTCCGACGGGGCCGACCATATGATATCCCACACAACTACCACGAAAATATATCTTCCTGCGGTGCTATAATCTGAGATTGGTATTATTTCGCGATATTTACACCCTCTTGGCGATTATAAGTCAACAGCTCTACTTTCCAACCCTGGCATAGTTTTATTTTTTTTAATTTCCTTAAATTTCTTCACCGATTGTATAGGAATAATTACGGTAAAGGTATGAAACCAGGTTTACCTCTTGCAAAATATTCGGACGGGGCCGACCATATGATATCCCATACAACTACCACGAAATTCTATCTTCCTGCAATTCTATAATCTGAGCCTGACATTATTTCGCGATATTTACGCCCTCTTGGCGATTATATGTCAACTGCTCTACTTTCTAACCCTGGCATAGTCTTCAATTTTTGTTTTTTTTTTTGTCACTTTAGGTTTTGATTGATTTTACCCTCGGAAAATCTGATCAAATGTTTTTGATCAGATTCCCTTCGCCGTATAAAATATGTGATGTTCTGCATATAATAATGGCATCTAGAGCGACTAGTATATCTGACAAAAATAATGTTTTCTGTTCATTGCACACCCCAAATATCCTGTCAACATCAATGGAAATTATAGGCACCGTGCTTGACCAGAATTTCATGTAAAATTTAAAAGCGATCAACGCGAATAGTAATATTAAATAATATCATAACACATAGATAAATATTTACGTATAACTCCCTCATCCGAGTTCATACAGAAATTAATTAATAGGTCAACCACTCCTCCGAGATATACAATCAACTTTTTGCCGCTAAATCATGACCAATCTTCATCAAAACAGTCATGCCTATTTCGTGGCCAGATTCCTTTCCTGGTGTAACATTTTGTGGTGTTCGGGTCCTAATTGTGGAATCAAGAGCGACCAGAAAAAAAGACAAAAATATAATTTCAAAAATGGGTTATGATCAATATTTCGAGGCTTTATAAAAATTGGGTCTACACAAAGCTATATTACCCTTGTGTTGTTGTGTAGGGTATAAAAAACTTGTAAAAAGTAACCTTTCGATATATATTTAAAATTCTTCTTATATTCCCATAGAGTTTTACCTCCACTATTTTGAAAATAAACTCATCCTTTCAAAAAATACAAAAAAAAACTTTAAAATCACCTTCTCCCAAAACTATAATTCTTCATTCCGTTCCATAATACAATACAAAATGGATAACTTTTAAAAATATTCAAATTAATCAAACTAGACATTTGCTTATGCTGCTGAATATATACGAGTATATACAAGTCTTGCTCAACAAGAAATCCACTTGTATCGGAATTTATTGGTACTCAAGGTCGACTATTGGCATTCCGACCACCATAAAATCTCTTCTTGACTCTAAGTTTTATTCTATTATTTATAAATAGCAGTTTTTTCTTCTTGTTGCACACCAAGTGAATGAATGAATAAACTATGCAAGGAAAACATTCAAACATTCATTCCTCGATTCGTTCGTTCGTTCTCTTGTTCGTTAGTGGGGTAACAAATTCCAAAACTCTTCAAAATGCTTTGATTTTCGTTTTTAATGAAACGACGCCAAGCATTGAAAGCATTGATTTCTACTACAAAAATAAAATCGAAATTTAGCATTGCCATTCATCTAGCATTCTATTCCCCAGCTAGTAAAACTTTTTGGTAACAGAACCTTTAAAGTTTTACGTTTCGTTTTCGGTTTTTTTCGTTTGTATTTCACTAAACGCCAAGAGCTCTAGTTATTGATGCTTTTCCGAAGGAATAGTAATAGGAGGTATATACGGATGTATGCCATTGCAAATACTAGCAATGCTTGATATGGCCACTATAGCAACGACGACGACTACTACTTGACCTTTAAAGTTGTAATTCAAATGTTAAGCAAATACATTTCACGTCGCAAGTAAGAAACGATTCCGCAGATGTAATAGCAGCATCCGCTGGCAGCCAGGTAAAGGAAAGGTAAAAACAAACAACTATTGTTAACTTTAGCTATTCCGTGGAATATTTGTAGTCGACGAGTATAACAACAGTGACATACATACCTGGTAATGGAAAATGGCACAACTAAAAAAAAAAAAAAAAAAAAAAACAAACAAAAAAAATGAAAACAAAATAACAAAAAAGGTGTAGAAAAATAAAAAAGTTATTCAAATGATATACTACTACTCGCAAACTACACAGGGAATACATAATTTAACAAGATAATAAAAATAAAACAAAAACAACAATGCCAACGTGAAAACAAAAGAACAAAAATTCACTGGAACTTGTTAGGAGATTGTGAGAAATTGCAAAACAATATTTTGTATGTGTTACAAGGACAGAAAAATTGCTATAAAATATTTACTAAATAACAACAAAGAAACTTCTTTATTGTCCTTTTTCTTCTTCTTCGTTAAAGAGACGGCGTTGATGTGCTTGAATAGCTAACATGAAGTTTTATTATTCTTGTAACATATATAATTTATAATAGTTTTTCTTTGGAGGCAATAATGTGTTAATTATTTGCATAGATTAATCTAGTTCTTAGATATTCCCAGTAGAGTCGGAAAAATAATGGATATCATTATTGTCAATAGAGAAGGTCAGAAGATGTGAATATCTGCAATTACATTCAATGGGAAATTACGATTGCAAATATTACAAAAGTTGATCCACTAAATATTGAACATACATTATGATGACAATCATATGAATTAGTTGGTCAGTTGGCAAATTTCTGATTTTAAGCTTAAATTTAATTGAGGCGTCAAGAGCGACCAGAAAAACAGACAAAAAGTTTTCGGTCAATTTCATCCACGAAATAGCATCTGATAATCATTGAAAATTTTAGGCGTCATTCTTGACCATAACCGGAATTTCCTGTATAATTTCAAAGCTTCGGCGCTACAGTTCCGCCCTCCTGTGTGGTAATGGCAATACTAAACAATACATAACAAAACCAGTGAGCGGAGCAGTATAGTCGGACGGGGCCGACCGTATGATACCCTACACAACTTCCACGAAAATCTAACTTTATGTGGTTATATATATTCTGAGCATGGAAAATATTTCGCTATATGTACACCCTCTTGGCCGACTAGAGGTCAACAAATATTACTTATATTCAGTAAATCCCTTCTAATTATTGTCCCCCTGATTCCCTTCACTGTGGGTTGTGTTATGATGTTCGACTTTCAATTGTGGACTATATAGGGACTAGAAAAAACACAAAAAATTAAGTTTTCGGTCCACCTCATCCCAATATTATTATCTGATCATCACCGAAGATTATAGGCGTTATCCTTGACCATTCCTGGATCCTCATGGAAATTTTCAAAGCGATCCGCGCTGTATTTCCGCCTCTAGTGTGTTAATATGTTACTAAATAATATCTGAGTACGTAAGCACCTGTAAATATTTAAATGTAACTCCCGCATCCGAGTACATACGACAATATAATTGGTATCAATTTAAAGGTCAACCACTCCTCTTGGATACACTATCAACTAGTGTATATACGCTATATAATACAAATTTTGTAATTTTTCACAAAAAAGTTGATCGATCTTTATCAAAACAGGCATGCTTATTCTTTGGCCCAATCCCCTTCTCCATTTAGGGCCATAATTGCGGCCTCTAAAGCGACCATAAAATCAGACAAAAATTTAATTTTTGGTCCATTTCATCCCCTAAATATTAACCGATCTTTACCAAAAACAATAGGGGTCTTCATTGGGCAGAACCCATCCTACATGCAAATTTTCGAGAAGATTGATCCATAACTGCGGCCTGTATCGTGTTTACAAATTATAATGGACAGACGGACGGGCGGACACACATGTCTAGATCGACTCAGCTAGTCGAGATATGACGATCGGTATACTTAACGGTGGGTCTAGGACCAATATTTCGCGGCGTTACAAACTCTTGGGGCTGCACAAAGCTATAATACCGTGACAACATAGTTGTGTAGGGTATAAATACACTTTGAAATATTTACGTATAACACCCACATTCGACTACATACATCAACTAAAAGTCAAACACTACTCGTGAATATACTATCAATCCGGGATCCATTTGACACGCTAAATATTGGCCGGTTTACATCAAAACAGTCAAGCTTATTCCATAGCCAGACCCCCTTACTCTGTACAAAGATTCGTGATATTCGAGACATAATTGAGCGATAACAAATACAGAGAAAACCCAGTAAGGCAAGTAGTAAAGTCGGACGGGGCCGACTACATAATACCCTTCACCACTTTGGGTATATTCAACAGATGAATCCGAACAGATGTCTCATTTTTAAAAGACCAGTAAAATGAAATTGGATCCATAAACATGTCATTCTGCAACCGATACTAATTTTTTCATTCGGTCAGATATAAAAGCTATATCGAAATCTGAACCGATTTTTAGGAAACTTAACACACATCATTCTAGACCTAACTAATTACGCTGCGCCAAATTTCGTGCAAATCGAAATATATATATGGACTTTGGTGGACCATTTACCTTAAATCGGACGAAAATACATATGGGAGCTATATCTAAATCTGAATCGATTTTCACGAAACTTTACACACATCATTTTATACCCCATTCATTACGCTGTGCCAAATTTCGTGCACATCGAAAGATATATAGGGACTTTGGTGCATCATTCACATTAAATTGGACGAAAATATATATATGGGAGCTATATCTAAATCTGGACCGATTTTCGGGAAGCTTAACACACATCATTCTAGACCTAACTCATTACTCTATGCCAAATTTCGTGCAAATCGAATGATATATAGGGACTTTGGTGCACCGTTTACATTAAATCGGACGAAAATATATATGGGAGCTATATCTAAATCTGGACCGATTTTCACGAAACTCAGCACACATCATTCTATAACTAATTCAGTACGCTATACCAAATTTCATGCAAAACAAAAAGTATATAGGGACTTTGGTGCACCATTTACATTAAATCGGACGAAAATATATATGGGAGCTATATCTAAATCTGAACCGATTTCAATGCAACTTTACACACATCATTTTATACCCCATTCATTACGCTATGCCACATTACGTGCACATCGAAAGATATATAAAGGGACTTTGATGCACCATTCACATTAAATCGGACGAAAATATATATGGGAGCTATATCTAAATCTGAACCGATTTGTCAATTTCAATAGGGTTCGTCCTTGGGCCATATAAGTGACCTATGCCAAATTTCATACAAATCGGATCACATTTCATACAAATAGGATCATCAGTTACAGGCAATTTGCAGCCGATTTGCTGATTGGAGCACGATAAATCTGGAAGGAGTGACCGATTTCATCCAAAATTTGCACATTTTTACATATATACCTAAATCTCAACCGATTTGTCAATTTCAATAGTGTTCGTCCTTGGGCCAAATAAGTGACCCATGCCAAATTTCATCCAAATCGGATCATAAATGCGACCTGTACTTTGTTCACAAAAATACATGGAAGGACAGACGGGCGGACGGACAGACAGACATGCGTAAATCGACTCAGAAAGTGATTCTATGCATATTCTCAAAAGGAATCATGTGTCTTTCTCGTTTCATTTTGCAGTTACAAACATAAGCACAAAAACATAATACCCTGTACCACAGTGTGGTGAAGGGTATAATAACGTTTTTTTGTCCATTTCATCCCCTAAATAGCAACCGATCTTTACCAAAAACAATAGGGGTCTTTATTGGGCATAACCCATCCTACATGTAAAATCTCATGAAGATGAAGACAAGGTTCATAACTGTGGCCTGTATCGTGAGTCTATATATTGACTCAGCTAGTCGAGGTATCAAGTATACTGAGGTACAATCGGTATACTGAAAGGTGGGTCTATGACCAATATTTCACAGCGTTACACACTCTTACGGCTGCGCAAAGCTATAATACCCTGACAACATAGTTGTGTAGGGTATAAAACCTTAACATACAGCATTCTGGACTGAATTTCACAAGTTGTGCAAAATTTTTTCTTAATCGGTCAAATCGCGTAAGTTTAGTACACCATTCAATTCGAATCGGAACCGACTTCACCAATTACAATAATTTTCGTCCGTGGACTAAATTTGGCTGTACCGAAATTCATTCAAGTCGGATCAGAAATGCGAAGTGTGCTTTCTATAAAATTTAACAACAACAGATTTCTATGTATTAATGGACTCAGAATGTTATTCTATGACTTTTTTCAAAAGGAACCATGCAAAAATGACATAATACCCTGTAAAAAAATATATATAGGCGGTTACAAATATTGTAAGGCCTGTGTATCACAGCTTCGCTCGTTCCGCTGAAAATGTCGCTGCTGTAAGTGAAAGTGTTGTCGAAGACCCGCTTGTGTCTATTCTTCATCGTACTCAGTAATTAGAATATTGTGGCCCAGTTTGTAATGTGTAGTCCTCCACACCCAAAAAATGAAACCAGCTTATCATTCACAACGTCGTAGAATGGGTATTTAAACAACAGGCGGCAGATGACAATTTTTCGAACAATATGTTCTTCAGCGATGAAGAACATTTGTCAGTAAGTGCGTATATGGGATTCCGAAAATCCTCAAGTAATTGAGGAGAGACCATTACATACTCTTTGGTCTGAAGGTGTAATTGCATCATACTTCTTCGAATACGACGGCTATGGCGGGTTATGCGATGACACAGTTTTGGTAGTAAAATTTATCACCCAATGATAACCAAATAGGAGCCCCAATTTTGAAAAATACTGCTAGAACGATTGCTACCCAATGAAAAAGAGCCACAAATGCCCAAAATGCCGAATATTTGGGTGCTACCATTATATGGGTCCCATCGTAAAAATTACCCAATATTGCTGTTTTTTTTTGGAATATGTGCCACCCAATGAAAACTCACCGTAAAAAAATTTAGCCAATTAGATTTATAATATGCCCTAAATTCACAACACACTAAATAATTGGGAGTACCGAATTAGGGGGGATATTCTATAAAGTGGACACATATTGATCATTTCAAAGTTTTGATAGGAAGATATGGAGCTATAAGATTATATTGGCGAAGATTGTCCTTATATATCTTTCGATTTGCAAAAAATTCGGCATAGGGTAATAAATTAAGTCCAGAATGATGTGTGCAAAGTTACGTGAAAATCGGTATATATATATATATATATTAGTTCGATTTTATGTAAATGGTGCCCCGAAGTCCCATATAATTTTCGATTTGCACGAAATTTGGCACAGCATACTGAATTAATCCTAGAATGATGAGTGCTAAGTTTCGTCCGATTTATGGTAAATGGGGCACAATAGTCCCTATATGTCTTTCGATTTGAACGAAATTTGGCATAAAGTACTGAATTAGGTCGAGAATGATGTATGCTAAGTTTTGTGAAAATAGTTTCAGATTTAGTTATAGCTCTCCTATATATTTTCGTCCGATTTAATGTCAATGGTGCATCAAAGTCCCTTTATATTTTTCGATCTGCTCGAAATGTGGCACAGCGCAATGAATTAGGCCTAGAATGATGTGTGTTAAGTGTTATATATTTTCGTCCGATTTAATATAAATGTTGTAGTAAAGTCCTTAATATCTTTCGGTTCGAAATTTGGTAGAGCGTAATGAATTTCAGAATGACAATTTCATTTTAATGGTCTATTAAAAACATCGATTCGAATAAAGATTTCATGCATTTTTCGGAATATTATGTTAATACAACCAGTCTTATGGCTAATGAGGATATATATACGTCGATACGGCCAAAATGTCCTCATCGAAATATTGGTTGTTGACCTCATGCTTCTTTAAACAAAATCCGTTCCAGATTTACAAATTCTCGTCCGTCTGTTCGATTGGCTGATTGGAGTACGATAAATCTAGAAGGAGTAACCGATTTCATCAAATATTTCTTCTAAACTTAAATCAAGTTCGAACATGGAGATTATCGGTACGCTACGGAAAATTAATTTTGTCAAATCGTGCCAACGAACTATCCAATTTAAGCTAAAATTGCACAACCTAATTTTTTAACAAATCGCATATCATGTTGCAGGATGGGACTTATCTGTCCACTCCTTCTTGGACCTTCTACGCAAAGAGTCAACATTTCATACATTTAATTTGAAGCTAATTTGAATCCATTGTTTGCTTTGAAGATTGGCTCTGTAGGGCAGCCTCTTTTGGTACCTCTTCAATAAAGGTCAATTCTTTGATAAAAAAAAACACATACCTTATATACAACGAATAATAAAACCTGTGTGTAATTCCGTAGATTCCTCAATAACATTCGTAGATCACTTTTTATATACCCTAAATTGTGTAAAGGGTCACATAGGCAGTCCTCTACGACGACTTTGGCCTATTCCTTACGGATTTTCGATATGCCAACAACAGAATTGCCAGTAAATGCTTCCAAAATTTTATTTATATCGCGATTTTCTTTCCCTTAGCCTCTAATATTTTGTCTTCGAATTTTTTAAACCAAGTATATATAATAATCACATAGCCCTTCAAACACTTATACCTATCTTTCTGGGCCATAATAAACTTATAGAGCATTATTTGCCTTTGGTATGGTATGTGGTATAGTCATCAATTTCGTTATTGACATGAATCACGTTCATAATTAAATGAATAAGGATTAATTAAACAGTTATTATGAATGAAGGCAAAGGCAAAAAACATCAACACACACACCCATATACCATAACTTTGTTAGGTGGATTGATTGCCTTACTATGCACACACACACAGATTACTTACTTTTTCTGTGGATGTTCCAAAGACTTGGTAGTTAGTTATGGTTTATAACCCATAGAAAACATGGAGAACAAAAAAAGAAAACTAGCAGTTTGGTTTGATAGCTGCGTGGTAATTGTATTGTAATTAAACGGCTAATGATGAAATTGAGCTGATTTACTAACTATGAAATATGTTATGCAAAACAGAGGGTCTATCATCATCATCATCATCATGATAACGATACAGATGATGGGTTTCTTCTATAATGCTCAGATAGGATGATAGGATGACTATGCCTTCTTGCCAGTATGATGAGAGTTGCGCTACTTAAGTGATAGATGAAACGAAGAAAGTAAAATTAAAGTGGCTTTTTTCTCTATGCCTTACGGCATATTGTAGCCCCATTATCCACCAGTCTATAAGGCAAAAACAACACCCATTGAGAATTGAGAAACGAAGCAAAATATCGACAGATAACATGTAATTTTAGCTACAAGCAGAACTTTATGATTTTGTATCTATTAGGTCATATTGTTGGTGAAATTAAATTTGCATTCTGTTTCATTAGCATGCTGCGATGTGATGTATGTGTGTGTGTCTGTGTGGCAAAAATTACATGAAATTCGAATCATTTGTACGGTTGATGGATTTTTGATGAAACATAGTAATTATTAATTCCCACTAATAAGTCAATGTTATATATTAATATATGTATGTGTACATGTATGTTGTTGTTAGTTGATAATATGAACATGATGAAATCCCTTGCGGGAGTGCGATATTTATTAGCAGCAATACATGAAATGTGGTGTTTCAGTGATTTTAAAAATCGAATGAATAGAGTTCATGGAAAATGTTATGTATGCCATTGGAAAATTTGTTCAGCGAACATTTATAATCAATGTTCATTTGTAAGATAACATATTCTAGTGAAATTTTCACAAAAAAAAACAAAATGGAATTAATGGAATTTTAATATGTCCTAATTAGTATCATTAGTCCTTCGGCTAATAAGTTTGCTAATAAGATATAGTTTTATTGTTTGAAAATTATCCATAGTTGTAGAGGGAAAATTGAAAGCAAAAATTAACAAGACGCACTATCGGTAGGGAATTTATTTATTTTATTATTTTTTTTTTAAGTAAATTTTAAGCATAGAGGAAAGGAGATGAAAAATAATCATATATTTTAAATCTGAGCTTGAGGTCAAAGTCAACATTTCACATTTTTGTGAACACAATTTAATTTGATTTTATAATGAAACCAGTGAGCGGACGGGGCCGACCATACGATACCCTACACAACTACCACGAACTCTAACTTTCTGAGGATTTTTATTCCGAGTCTGAGTAATATTTCGTGACACCTCTTCCTTACTTTTTTCGAATATTCAGTACAGTCCTTCTAATTACTTGTCCAGATTACCTTCACGGTGGATTGTGTTGTGATTTTCGGATTATACTCGACTCGAAAACACACAAAAAATTAGTTTTTGGTCCATTTCATCCCAAAATTTTAATCTGATCATCACGGAAAATTGTAGGCGTTTTTCTTGACCATAACTGGAACTTCATGAAAAATTTCAAAGCCATCAGCGCGATATTACCTCCTCTAATGTGGTAATGGGTTACTAAATAATATCTGAATACGTAAGCACCTGTAAATATTTGACTGTAACTTACACATCTGAGTAGATACATCACTATATTTGGTATCAATTTAAAGGCCAACCACTCCTCTTGGATATGCTATCAACTCCTCGGGTCTACATCTTCCATGAGTAAATATATATGCCATAGAATACAAATTTTGTCATTTTTCACACAAAAGTCAGGGTCCATTTGACCCGCTAAATATTGACCGATCTTTATCAAAACATGCATGCTTATTCTCTGACCCGATCCCCTTCTCCATGCAAAAATTCGATCAGAAAAACCGACAAAAATAATGTTTTTGGTCCATTTCATCCCCTAAATATTAACCGATCTTTTCCAAAAACAATAGGGGTATTCATTGGCCAGAACCCATCCTACATGCAAAATTTCGTGAAGATTGGTCCATAACTGTGGCCTGTATCGTGTTTACAAATTATAATGGACAGACGGACGGACGGACGGACACACATGTCTACATCGACTCAGCTAGTCGAGATATGACGATCGGTATACTTGAAGGTGGGTCTAGGACCAATATTTCGCGGCGTTACAAACATTTGGGGCTGCACAAAGCTATAATACCCTGACAACATAGTTGTGTAGGGTATAAAAACATACATTTTCAAAGTTCTTTTTATGAAATCTTGAAAATATCCCAAGTCGAAATTTTTAAAACAAGGTTTCAAGCTAAAGCATTAGCTAATAATACAAAACCCAGATAGAGTTTTTCTTCTACTTTAAGATTTTGTCGGTCGCGATTGGTACAAAATGTTCAAGTTGAAGAGAGTAGACAGTTATCTGTCTATCCTATCGGATAGTTATAATTGGAAATTTCCACTTAAATACGTAAATGCTGTTTTCGTAAAATAATCAACATAAGCCTGTACTTAAAAAATTGCAGGTCGCTATATTTCCTATAATTTTGCTAACAATTACGATTCTCTATAGGTTAGCACTTATATTGGAACTAATGTAAATTTCTTCTTACTATTTCCCTCGACTATCATTTAATTATCGCTTAAGCCACTTCTGATTTAATTATAATCGACATGGGTTTTCTCCGCAATACTAATACTAGGGGAAACCCTGTCACTTTCTCCTTCAGTTTTACGACTTATAATCATCATTAACATCCTATTTTATTAGCTGTTATGATAGTCTGGATATACATAGCTCGCAGAATTGCATTATTGTTAGTTTTACTATAATTCTTCCTTGTGGCTATTATTTATAATAGACTTACTTACATTCACACCATTACCAACACAACCAACATCATGGAAACCAACATAGCTGAACATTTACCATGATGTCTATCATCTTGTTAGGTTTATCGTTCCATCTCTTTATTTTTGTTGTTCATTGTCCATTTGTGGCGGGTGTTATAATAACGTGAAATAATTCGTATTCCTGTCGGATTTTTGGTAAATATTACATGGCTTATATAAAGTGCAATTGTGTTTAGGAAAAAAAGTAGCACATAAATAGTGGAGCGTGCATTTCTGTTGAAGGTGAAACTGAAGACAAGCAGACAGACAGACAGACATATTTTGGCTTAAAGTTCGTGAAAAGAAGGTGGTATTTTACTCAACCATAATATGAAGGATACATGAAATATTTTTTTAGATCAGTTTAGTTGGTTTATAAAATTCTTAAAAAGGCACATCCAATCCAAACTGGGTTTTAGGAAGAGTTGTTTGTTTTGCCATGGACTATCTTCCTGTCATACATTGTTGGTGGAATTAATACCGAGTTCTAAGCCCAAAATTATGTTTTTTTTTTTCTTTTGTACAGGTGTGTAATTTTGAGTATGATACTGTTGTTGTTGGATTATATCTCAAAGAAAAATTATTAGACATCACTGAAAAGTGAGAGTGAAAATCAATATTTCGAGTTGATCGCGTGGTAAGCAGTGCGTTTTATTGGAAATCCACCACAAGTCGAAAAAATTAAAACCAGGCTTTAACAAAAACCTTAACTAATTATTCAAATCAAGGATTATTCTTCACTAGCAAGCGTTTTTTCTTCTACCATCATAAGTTTTCAGATTTTGGCCGTTCCGATTGGTTCAATATTTTAGTGCTGTACTGTGAAATATAAAATGGGATATAACTGCCCACGTTTTGGTATATCCTCCATTGAAAGGTACCACCCAATATTTGGCATTTTGAAGCTTTGAAGGGCAAGATTATTAAACTAATCGGTCATAGTTTGGTACATTGGGTTCTTACTGGGTAAAAAGTATTCCCACCTAAAATTATAAATATTAAACAACCTTTTTTGGGTACCACCCATAAAAAGGTACCACACGGATCACATTTTTCAACTTAATCACTGGATAGAAATATCCCTAATAAAATTTGTTAATGGCAGCCCTTCTATAATGCTACACTCCATTATTCGGCATTATAGGGGGCACGTTTGAGCACGTATCAAATAAATCAATATCGATTTACGTCTTATTATAGCTCCCATATAACGGTACAGAACAGTTTTCGATATTTTGAAGGCTTTAATCACATTTTCCCCACCGATGTAGCTCTAATTTCCCTATATTGTTAGTATTAGGTATTGATTAAATTGAATTTTCCTGTTGTATTGGCTGTAATTGTGGATGTTATAGATCTAAGTGTTTATATCGCTTTCCTATAAAGGTTCCACCCAATTTTAGGGATTAATATTTTTTAATCAGATTGTTTCATCGAAGTGGCTATAATTTGGCATATTGTATTCCCGTCGAAAGCAAATTCTTAAATTACTGCGAATTCGGTTGAATAAACGTGCCAAAACATAGGACAGTAGTAATCAGCCTTATGGCTAATGAGTTACCCTCAGCCTTATGGCTAATGATGGTATATACACTTTGATACGGCGAAAATGTGCCTCATATTGGTTTCAGACCCCATGTTTCTTTGGACCAAATCGTTTTCAGAAAATTTGGGTCAATTTACAAATGTACCTTCGTCTGTATGGCCGGCTGGTGCACACGATAACTCTCGAAGGATGTAATCGATTTCAAAATGTTGTCATCTTAATATTTCTTTCAATCTTAGTTTAAATGGGAATTATCGGTCCACTCCGTCTGATACCTCTCACACAAAATGTTTAATTATGCTGAACATTAATTTTGTAGTATGATGCGAACGGACTATACGATTTAAACTTTCCACAACCTATTATCGTTATCAATTCTAAATCCTGCCCGAAGACTCATTTGTCCACTTTTTCTGTTACCTCCCCTACAAATAGTCAACATTTTCAATATTTAATATTATAAGGCCAATCGAATGTCCGATTTGAACCAAACTTTGCACATTTTAATATATTTACCAAGACTATATCTAGTACGAAGGTAGGACCTTTCGGCCTTTCCCTTCTGGTATCTCTTCCACAAAGGGTCAATATTTTACAAACTTGTAAATTGAATTTGAAGCGAAATGAATAACCGATTTGGACAACATTAAATGCGAAACCTATTTGATAAACATATAAACCTTTGTGTTATTCCGAAGACATCCAAAAACCTGAGGGCCGGTGTTGCCGACAGATATGGCAACACCGACTGACACTTTTTACTTGTTTTTAGGGAGATTTTCTACTCAATCCAAAATAAGTTTGGGGAATTTTATTAATTTTATATGAACTACAGGACTTTATTTAACATACTTCGGAATGTCCAAATTGGGCCAAATATGTACCGTTTTGTTATATGGTATGTTGCCTTTTTAAAGGTACCTTCATAATGCCTCTCTCGTAGAAGTCCTGTTCACTAGTAGTCGATTTTTACAATCCCATTAGATATCAACTTTTTATTACTAAAGAAATTTTGCAATGCAATAAAAATATGATAAACGCTTGGAGTCTGAACTGTATGGCTCCCGAAGTTTCTGGCGAGTCACTGTAGACGTGTGACTGTTGGCCAATTCTGGTCAATTGTAAATTGTTTAAAACAGTTTTATAGTCGATGTTTACCTCCTGGGCGATCTTACGACATTTTCGACGACCGACCTACCTGTGTGAGGTGCATCTTTAACATGAAAAATTCCTGAACGGAATCTACGATTCTACCGAATTCCATATTTAATTTAAAAAATCGGTGACAAACTAAATTGGGACTTTGGCAAGAAAAATAGATTTTTCAAGGGATACCTCAGTGTTGTGTTATATAGCCCCCTTGAAACCCCATTTCGATATCCCGGGGTAAATTAATTATGTGAATCAGTGTTTTTTATTTCTCCTTACATGTAATTAATTTGCTATGCAACAATCTTTCATAGTTGTAAAAATTGTTAACATAACAATGTCAAATTATAATTACCCCGTCTTATGCTTTACTATCTTAAGGTTATAACCATAAATCAAAACGGAAGAGTAAGAAAACAAAATAAAGAAATGAAAAACAAAAAAAAAAACACCGAACACCACCAAAGAAAGTAAAGCTAATGGCAATTAACTTTGTGTTGAGAACTATTTTAATGATCTGCAAATATATGCCTCAATTGAGGCGTGATAAAAAGGGGTAACGCTATTTCTTTCCGACTGCTTTTATTTTTGCACTGCTTTATGAGGCCTCTGCTTTATTAACACCATTTACTTTGGCAAGAAAAATAGAACATTTCTTTAGAAGAGAAACATTTTTGTTTTAATTAAAAAAGAGGAACTAAGTACCGAAATACAACAACTACAAAATTATGGCAATGAGAGATAGCAACAAAACTCCAATGGTAAAGAGCATGAAGGAAAGAAAGAAAAATCCTCAAATTTAGCCAAAGGAGGAACAAAAATCATGAATATGAACAAATTAAAAAGTTTATGGCAACAAAAGTGCAACATCGAAAAAAAAAAACAAAAAATTGTGGAAAATCACTACGAAAAACGGCACAAGGGAATAAAAACTACACCGCTCTTTCTGTTATAACTTGGCTCAAACTCCATTAACTTTTTTATAATATAAAGTCAATTGCAACTATGTTTGTCTGCCATCACTGGTTTTTTTCGCTTTTCCCCCTTTTGGGTTATAATTTTTCTGAAGAAATGTGATGTTTGTCGGAACATCTTTCTTAATTAGTCCAATAGATGTTTTATGGGTTTCTTCAGCAAAAATGAAAAGGGGAAAAAAACTTTAAATGTATTTTGCTGACTTTGTGTTATAGTAGGTTTTTAAGTAGGCAGTAGTTTTTTCCTCTCATTGGCAGTTCTATCCATCGAAATATGTGTGATATGTATATGTTGTGCTAGATTTGGTTTTTCTGCGATAATAATTTTATATATATAAAAAAACTTTATAATTGGCATTTGAAGATTTTGTTGTTTTTAGCTTTTTTTCTGTTTTTTTCTTGTATACATTTATCACATTTATCCGTGCTGATTTATCATTTCCCTTGAAACACTTTCCCACAGACTAAAGAAATTAGTTTCGAAAGTAAGTTGCAAATTGTGAAGATTATTTTGCGTTAGCAAAATATTTGAATAAATTGCATTTAGACGAATACGCTGTTCAACTACTAAAACTCTAGGTTAGTAAAGTTTTCCTAACAATAACTAAGTGTAATATTATTTTGAGAGGATTTTCTCACCTAGCAGTTTGTACGTCGCAATTGGGATAAGAGATGTGCAAAATTAAGAGGATAGAAGAGGTGTTAAATTTGGGAGTACATACTTGTTCAGGAGGTGTGTAAACCTCCTTTAGAAATGAAATATTTAATTTTTAATACATTTAGGTCGCAGGCTGTGGTCTGATTATAGACTTAACTCGAAAATTAGTAAAATCTCGGAAATAGGAAAATTATTTGTTGTGTTTTGGAAAATCGCCGATTTTCGAAAAAAAAATCTTCACCGATTGGTTTTATTCTAGTTCACACGATAGCTATGTAGGTTCAGAATAACCTGTTAAAATTTCGAACCCATTGAATCAATAATTTTTGAGTTATTTTGCATTCACTGACCATAACTGGAACATCATGGAACATTCCACAGCGATCAGCGCTATAGCTCCGCTCTCTAGAGTGATAATGGGTTACTAAATAATATACGAATATGGAGATACCTGTAAATATTTTCGTGTAACTCCCACATCCGAACACATACAACAATATAATTGGTCTTAATTTAAAGGTCAACAACTCCTCTTGGATATAATATCAACTTCTCGGGTATATGTCCTTCAGGAGTAAATATATACCCTATATAATACAAATTTTGTAATTTTTCCACACAAAAGTCAGGGTGACCCCTTAATTTGTCAATGTCCCCGCTATATAATACAAATTTTGTAATTTTTCACACAAAAGTCAGGGATCTTTCGATCTTTATCAAAACAGGCATGCTTATTCTTTGGCTCGATCCGCTTCTCCATGCAAAATTTCACAATGTTCGGGCCATTATTGCGGCCTCTGGAGCGACCAGAAAAACCGACAAAGATTTTGTATTTGGTCCATTTCATCCCCTAAATACTAACCGATCTTTCCCAAAAACAATATGGGTCTTCATTGGCCAGAACCCATCCTTCATGCAAAATTTCGTGAATAACTGTGGCCTATATCGTGTTTACAAAGTATAATGGAAAACGGACGGACACACATGTCTAGATCGACTCAGCTAGTCGAGATATGACGATCGGTATACTTAAAGGTGGGTCTAGGACCAATATTTCGCGGCGTTACAAACATTTGGGGCTGCACAAAGTTATAATACCCTGACAACATAGTTGTGTAGGGTATAAATACAAAAGCAGGAAGTTCGACCGGGTGGAACTTTGGATACCCTCTACAATAGGTACACTGATAGTTACGTGAAATCAAAATATAGGGAAGTGTGGATACATAACGACGATTCTACAAATCAATTTTTGTAAACCATAACGTACACCAAATACAAATTTTAGCAATTTTTAATGGTGATTTTTCTTACAATCTCAAACCCCCAAAACGTGGACCGATATTGGTATCGCATTTTTGGGATGGAGAATGTGTATAAAATCCTTAAAATAAAACATTTTATAGGGAACGATATAGAATCATGGTTCCTTTTATGCATGTCCGTCTGTAAATGATAAATTTTAAACAAAGTAGAGGTCATATTTATGATCCGATTTAGATGAAATTTGGCACATGTCACTTATTTGTCCCACGTAACTCTATTGAAAGAAAATTGTTTCAGATATAGATATAGCCGTATATAGATATAGCCGTATATAGATATAGCCGTATATATATATATAGCCGTATATAGTTTCGTCCGATTTAAGGTAAATGGGATTCAAAAGTCCCTATATATCTAGTCCCTATATACCTATCGATTTGCACTGAATTAGGTCCAGAATGATGTTTGCTAAGTTTCATAAAAATCCGTTCAGATTTAGATAAAGCTTCCATATAAAGTTTCGCCCGATTTTAGGTAAATGGCGCACCAAAGTCTACAATAATGTTTTGAAAGATGGTACTGAATTGCAAATCGGTTCAGATTTAGATATAGTTTTCATGTATATTTTTGTCCGATTTTATTTAAATGGTATATCCTTCGATTTGCACGAAATTTTACATAGCGTACTGAATTGAGTCTAGACTGGTGTGTGGTAATCCTAATGTTTCTCTAGTGATCCTAATCCTAATGTTTGTCTAGTGATTCTCTGTATATGTGTGTGGCCAAGCGTTGTCCTGGCGGAAAACTACACCTCTCCTGTTGGACAAATCTGGCCTTTTCTTCAAACGGTCCAGTTGTTGACAGTAGATATCAGAATTTCGCGTTTGGCCATATGGAGGCAACTCATAATAAATAATCCTCTTCCAGTCCCACCAACCTAATATATTTCGAACGGGTTATGAATGCAGGGCGAGATAAAAAATAACAGCAACAAAGTCAAGCGCCATAATTTTTAGACTTTTTTTAATTTTATTGAATGAAAGCTAAAATATCGGAAATAGCGTAAAATTTTAGAATAAGTTTAGATTTGTTCGAATACGTTACCTTTGGCGCGAATTATGCCCTTCAAACGACCAATGAAACCATCACAATCGATTGTTGCTCTGCGGTATTTTGGCCCATTGCCGGAGAGGCGCTTGCTTGAGGTGATCAACACTTTGGTATTTTTTAGTGCTACCTTGCTTTCCAAAATACTCCAGACACAATAGTCCAACGGATTGGTATCAGGAGATGATGGTGGCCATTGTGCGCTGGGAATTAAGCGAGGAACCTCATTTTGTAACTATTCTTGGGTGGCGCGTCCACCATCGCACTGAAGAATGTTGGAATGTCCAAGGTCTGCGGCCAAAATGCTTTAATGCACCCTCCAGAATATTTTCGCGATATTATTTAGTATTTATTCTGATAATATTCGATTAATACCAGCGAAGAGCTACCATCGGCTGTTATGGCGGCCCATACCATCACCATGGCCGGCGCTTGTGTCTTGGTGGCCAACCGAAGGTTCACATTTTCAGCTGACCTCTTTGGCAAGAAAACACGATCATTTTGTTTGTTTACAAACTGCTGGACAACGAATGTTTTCTCATCGAAGAAAACCAAATTCGACAGTTCACCACTTTCCGTCATGCTCTTTAGCTATATTCAGTCTATTTTCTTTCTGTTCCATCACGAATAACTTTTTTTCTGGAAAATTCTTACCAAAATGCTTTTGTACGCTTGTAAACAATATAATGAGCTGTCACTGGAAAAATTTTAACAGCTTTCGGACGAGTGGCTTAGAAATGACAGCAGTCTGAAGTTGGTTGCAGTTTTTTCATCTCACCCTTTATACCTGAAGTGGTGAAGGACATCATATAGTTGGGCCAATCGGATTTTACGACTTTCCTTATTGGGTTTTCTTCTTCTACTTTTTGGTATACTTCCCATATACACATTCTTCTTCACGTAAAAATCTTTATTTTGGCTTTACGGATTTTGAAGGTTGACATACATCTATACAGAAAATTTATTAATACATATCAATGTTTTGACATAGCTCCCATATAAAGATCAAGCTGGATTTTCGACATTTTGAAGATTTTTGGTCGCATTCATCAACCGAAAATTGTTTAATGCTGTCAAACATCTGCACAGAAAATTATCATTATAGGTTTATGTTTTGACATAGTCCCAAATATGAAGGTCCCAACCAGTTTTTGGTTTTGGTTATATTCGGTATTTGGCTTTCCAAGTTCTTGGTATTGAAAACACTCGTCACCCGAAAATGTTCAATATAGGTCAATGATTGCAAACAAGAGCTTTTAAGCAGCTGGCAAACTCCCATTTTTTCCTAGCAAGGGTATTTATGTATCGAATTGGATCGAATTTCGCAAAATTAGTGAAAGTCTGTTCAGATTTGCACAATTTGCTCTCATGCACAATTTTGTTCGATATCATAAAAATTGTACATACAAATTACAAAACAAATTTATGACAATTCATTATATTATCCTTTAAGTCTTCATATGCTTAAATTCAAAATACTAGTCTACAATGGGGGTCGAGTGGGGGGGGGGGGGGCTTCCATTACAAATTGGTGATGGGTATCATATTGCCGGACCCGTCCGGATTTTGAGCTTTCCTGTCTGGTTCTAAATCATTTTATTGAAGAAATTCCATAGTTTTAACAAATATTTTAGAATTAAATCAATTTTTAATGTTTTCTTTTTCGAAATTTCAATGCTATGTATATATTGCTGTCGGACTATTTTTTAGGTATTATTTCTAAGTAATTATAATACCATTTTGTGGCTGCATCAAAAAATCAAGAAAATACCCTCTGCTGCTAATAGAATAGGCAACAAACTCCCTCTCTTTACCAATAGTTACTGCTTCATTCTTTGTGATTTGACTCCCAAAATAATTTAAATTTCAAATCGTATTCAACATAACATTTGTTGTTACTTGAAATCAGCATTAAAAAAATATCACTATACTCAGAGAGACAAATTATGTAAGGATGTGCGATTTTATTTTTCAATCCCTTTGTTGTCTCCCATCATATTACTCTACCAACATCGCCATCACATCGTAGTTCATTATTTTTCATCATCTTTGCTTCCTGTACTGTTCTGTTGCTTTGATGAACACAAAAAAACCAACAGCCTTGCATCACATCCTTGTGCTGGTTCTTTTTATTGCAATTTTATTACAACTTAACATTTAAGTGAATATTGTTTGGGTATCATTACTTTAGTGACCGGGGGCAGGGCGGCAAGACCGGGAGTTAGATGAAGGGAACTTGGATGTTGATGACGATGCTGATGTTCCTGAAAGAGCAAAGACTGTTGCTGAAATTCATCACGAACAGCAACATGTTTATGGTCGGAACAATCCAGGAAATGGGTTGGGCTGATTGTCTTTTTTGCGTGTTGTTGTTTTTCTTCTTTTTTTTAGCTGTTGTTGTATGGCAGCAGCTACTCATTTCCTATTGAAGTACTAACGAATTCCATTATGTGTCTTTGTCGTCTTGTGTGTGTGAGTGTGGGTGTAGGTGCCTTTGTGTAAGGTGTTAGATTATGTATGTATGGAATGGTGCTTTCTTAAGAAAATCCATTCTTCATTTTCTCATTTTCTTTATTTTTCAGTGGAGTGGAGATGCCTGTCCCATTGCAGTCATTTGAGGAAGCAATTATGTCAAACAAAAAAAAATTTGAAAGAATGAATGAATGGAGATGAGAAATGTCATACACGAAGTGCATTAACAAGGCGAGGACTTTGTCTCTTGTAATGAAATGTTGGAAGTGTTAATGTTAGATGATGGTGAGTCTTTATTGGTCGTGAATTTAAAGAGGCGAAGAACATAAAATTAAGATATAATGATGTAGACTTTCCAAAATAAAATATATTTTTGGGAAAAGCCAGAAAGTGTCACTAATCCTCTATTAACACAAAATTCAACATTACCAAAACCCAAAATTTTAAAAAAATCAGACGTTTGAAAAATTCGGCTGGGATTACCAAAATTCTAAAAATCAACAGACCACAGCAGGACCACAAAATGCAGTGAATTTTCTTGTAGAAAATTCACTTAGATTTTTCGTTAAAATATTTTGTGCATTTTTAAGTAAAGGACCAGTAAGGAAAGTATTAAAGTTGGACGTGGCTGCCAACATGATACCCTTTACCACTTTGGGTACATACAAGTGATGCACATACGTGCAATATCCTGTAAATAGAACAGACATAGCATCTTTGGATGACAATTTAAGTGGAATCGAACTACATAGCTATTTGAACCCAAAAATTTATGAGGCTTGAAAGCAAAAATTGTTCAAAAGTATCCCCTATCCCCTACACATTATTCTAGGTTAAACTTTGTACGATGTGCACTAATTCGTCCCAATCGGAAAAATTTTAGTTTTTTGGTACACCAAAACTTAACACATGTACTTCTAGAATCAATTACATATGCTATGCACCATTTACATTACATTGGACTAAATTCTATATGGGAACTATATTTAAATCTGAACCGATTTCAAATTTTAGACAAAGCATTCAAGACCAAATTCCATACCCACTGATAAATTTCAAAAATATGGAACATACATAGGCTGCTCGGTGCACCATTTTCATATAATCAAAGCTATACTTAATCGCAACCGATCTCAAGCCACTCGTCCGAAAGCTGTTAAGATTTTTCCAGTGACAGCTCATTATATTGTTTATAAACGTACAAAAGCATTTTGGTAAGAATTGTCCAGAAAAAAGTTATTCGTGATGGAACAGAAAGAAAATAGAATGAAAAGAGCTAAAGAGCAAGGGCGAAAATTGTGAACTGCCGCATTTGGTTTTCTTCGATGAGAAAACATTCGTTGTCCAGCAGTTTGTAAACAAACAAAATGATCGTGTTTACTTGCCAAAGAGGTCAGCTGAAAATGTTAACATTCGGTTGGCCACCAAAACTCAAGCGCCGGCCATGGTGGTGTGGGCCGCCATAACAGCCGATGCTAGCTCTTCGCTCGTATTAATCGAATATCATCAGAATAAATGCTGAATATTATCGCGAAAATATTCTGGAGGGTGTATTAAAGCCTTGGGCACGCAAACATTTCGGCCACAGAACTTGGACATTCCAACAGGACCATCCTGAGTGCGATTGGTGGACGCGCCACCCAAGAATTGTTATAAAATGAGGTTCTTCGTTTCATTCCAGCGCACAATGGCCACCAACATCTCCTGATACCAATCTGTTGGACTATTGTGTCTGGAGTATTTTGGAAAGCAAGGTAGGCACTAAAAAATACCAAAGTGTCGATCACCTCAAGCAAGCGCTTCGCCGGGAATGGGTCAAAATACCGCAGAGCAACAATCGGGCAGCGTGTGATGGTTCCATTGGCCGTTTGAAGGCCAGAATTCGCGCCAAAGGTGACCAATTGAAACAAATCTAAATTTATTCTAAAATTTTGAGGCTATTTCCAAAATGTTTGCTTTCATAAAAAAAATAAAAAACACAAATGTAAAAACTTATGGCGCTTGAGTTTGTTGCAGTTTTTTATATTACCCTGTACACCAATCTGGACCTAAATCAGCACGCTGTGCTGAATTTTGCCTCCAGCGGATAAGCATTGGCAGTATGGTGCTCGATTAACCTACAATCGGACGAAAATATATATGAGAGCTATATCTAAATCTGAGCCGATTTCAACGAAACTTCGTGGTGGTCAAACCTGTAGTAATTTTTTATCTCAATCGGATCAATATTGACAGTATGTTACTCCATTTACATAAAATCGGACGAAACTATGTATGGAAGCTATATCTAAATCTGAATCTATTTCAACAAAACTTCATATTGCCTACATCGGATAAACTTTGGTGGTATGGTGCTTCATTTAAACAAAATGGAACGAAACTATATATGAGAGCTATATCTGAGTCCGATTGAACCGATTTGAACAAAACTTCGCATAGATTAAACCGGTTTCAGTCCACTGTAAAAAAATTGGTCGCAATCGGACAAACATTGGCAGCATCGTGTTCCATTTACATAAAATCGGACGGAACTATATGTGGGAGCTATATTTAAATCTTTACCGATTTCCTCCTTCCTTCAATGGTGTTCATCCTTGGGCCAGATAAGTAATCTGTGCCAAATCTTATCTCATTCTGATCATAAATGCTACCTTTGCTCACAAGAATACATGGACAGACGGACATGCATAATTCGACTCAGAAAGTGATTCTATGCATATTCTCGAAAGGAACCATGGATCTATATCGTTTCCTTTTGCCTGTTACAAACATATGAATTTTGACCGATCATTGTAATTCGTTAGCCAGATACCCTTCGGTTTATTATTGTGGCCTATAAAACATACAAATTTAATTTTTACTTTATTTTAAAGCCTATCGTCCTTGACCATAACCGGAACTTCGTGTAAAATTTAAAATCGATCAGCCCAAAATATATGCCTTCTAGTGTTGTAGTGGTAACCATAAGAGAGAGAGAGATCACTTTAAATATGTACCTATAACTCCCACATACAGCAATAAAATTGTTATCAATTTACGTGTCAACCACTCCTCTAGAATATTCTGTCAACTTTTGGGTTCTATATCCTTCAGGAATAAATATATACGCCATAGAATACATATTTTCTGATTTTTCACATAAAAGTATGGCTTCATTTGACCCGCTGAATATTGGCCGATCTTCATCAAAACTGCCATGCTTACGCTATGACCAGATACCCTTCCTGGTGCAAAATTTCGTGATGTTCGGGTCATAAGTGTGGCCTCTAAAGTTTTTAGTTCATTTGATCCCCTTAATATACCCGGATCAGAATCCGTCCTAAATGTAAAATTACGTGGCGGTTGAACAATACTTCGTAATATTTGCTCTATAAAGCAAAAAATAAAGTATTTGGTCCATTTCATACCCCAAGCATTGCCCGAAAACAATAGGGGTATTCATTGGTCAGAATCGGTCCCACATACAAAATTTCGTGAAGATTGGTCCATAATTGTGGATTGGTCCATATAATGGACAGACGATCACACATGTCTAGATCGACTCAGATAGTCGAGATAAGATATGACGGTCGGTATTCATAAAGGTAGCTCTAGGACCAATATTTCGCAGCGTTACAAACTCTTAGGGCTGCACAAAGCTATAATACCTTGACAACATATAAATACACCAAATATTCATTTAAGAAACTCACATAATTTTCTGTAGAAAAAAACTCCAAAAATGTCAATTTTATTACGGATCTTAGGAGAATCTCTTGTATATAAAAACCAGTAGTAAAGTCGGACTGGGCCGACTATATGATACCCTTCACCACATTGGGTATATTCTACATATGTATCCTAACATAAGTAGAATATATCTGAACCGATTTCAGGGAAACTTGCCAGAGACTAATCTATATTACATCAGTACGTTGTGCCACTCGGCTAGCTATGGATCTTTTCACGAAGCTTAGCAACATCATTCTAGACTTAATTCAGTGCGTTATGCCAAAATTCGTGCAAATCGAAAGATATATAGGGACTTTGGTGCACAAATTACATAAAATCGGACGAAAATATATATGGGAGGTATATCTAAATCTGAACCGATTTTCTCAAAACTTGGCATACATCACTCTAGGCTCAATTCAGTACGTTATGCCAAATTTCGTACAAATCGAAAGATATATAGGAACTTTGGTGCACCAATTTACATGAAATCGGACGAAACTATATATGGGTGCTATATCTAAATCTGGACCGATTTTCACGAAACTTGGCAGATATAATTATAGACCTAAATGATTAGGCTGTACCAAATTTCGTACAAATCGAAATATATATAGGGACCGTTTACATTAAATCGGTTAAATATATATGTGGGAGCTATATCGAAACCTGAACCGATTTTTCCCAATTTCAATAGGGTTCGTCCTTGGGCCAAACAAATGAGCTGTGCCAAATTTCATCCAATTCGGATCATAAATGCGACCTGTACTTTGTTCACACTTTAACATGCACAGACAGACGGACGGACGGACATGCATAAATCGACTAAGATAGTGATTCTATGCATATTCTCAAAAGGAACCATGTGTCTATCTCGTTTCCTTTTGCCCGTTACAAACATATGCACAAAGACATAATACCCTGTACCACAGTGTGGTGAAGGGTATGATAATGGTGAAGGTTATGATATAGTCGATCCCGTCTGACTTTTTAATTTTCCTTACTATGTATTTTTTAATAAAAAAACCAGTAAGGAAAGTAGTAAAGTCGGACGGGGCCGACTATATGATACCCTTCACCACTATGGGTATATTAAACAGGACTATTAGCATGTACTAGAATGAAATAAAACATGTGATATTTATCTAAATGTGAATCTACGTAGATCTATCCATAAAGTATGTAAATCGACTTCAAACAAATATAAATAGGTCATCCGTTGGGCTATGTCTGTACTTCTAGAAAACGAAACTACATAATTCTATGCTCAATTTTGTACGTTGTGCAAAATTTGATGTCAAACTGACTAACATGAGGAGTTTGAGGCCCAATTTACTTGATATCGGGCCAAATATTAAGCGATTTCAAACAAACTTTTCACAGGATACGTTATACTAATTTCAGAACGTTTTGTTCCTATTGGTTCCTTGGTGCGTCAAGTACTTAAAATCAATCTTTAATAAAAGGGAGCTATATCTAAATGTGGACCGACTTTCACGAAACAACGCAGACATCAATCTAGGCTCAATTCAGTACGTTATGCCAAATTTCGTGCAAATCGAAAGATATATAGGACTTTGGGGTACCATTTACATGAAATCGGACGAAACTATATATGGGAGCTATATATAAATCTGGAACGATTTTCACGAAACTTTACATACATCATTCTAGACCTAAATGAATAGGCTGTACCAAATTTCGTGCAAATCGAAAGATATATAGGGACTTTGGGGCACCATATACATGAAATCGGACGAAACTATATATGGGAGATATATCTAAAACAGGACCGATTTTCATGAAACTTGGCAGACATCATTCTAGACTCAATTCAATACGTTATGCCAAATTTCGTGCAAATCGAAAGATATATAGGGACTTTGGGGCACCATTTACATGAAATCAGACTACACTATATATGGGAGCTATATCTAAATCTGTACCGATTTTCACGAAACTTTGCAGACATCATTCTAGACCTAAATGAATAGGTTGTACCAAATTTCGTGGAAATCGAATGACATATAGGGACTTTGGGGCACCATTTACATGAAATCGGACGATCCTATATATGGGAGCTATATCTACATCTGGACCGATTTTCTCGAAACTTGGCAGACATCACTCTAGGCTTAATTCAGTACGATATGCCAAATTTCGTGCAAATCAAAAGATATATAGGGACTTTGGGGTACCATTTACCTGAAATCGGACGAAACTATATATGGGAGCTATATCTAAATCTGGACCGATTTTCACGAATCTTGGCAGACATCATTATAGGCCTAAATGATTAGCCTGTACCAAATTTCGTGCAAATCGAAAGATATATAGGGACCGTTTACATTAAATCGGTTAAATATATATATGGGAGCTATATCTAAATCTGAACCGATTTTTCCCAATTTCAATAGGGTTCGTCCTTGGGCCGAATAAGTGACCTATGCCAAATTTCATCCAATTCGGATCATAAATGCGACCTGTACTTTGTTTACAATTTAACATGGACAGACAGACGGACAGACGGACAGACGGACAGACGGACGGACGGACGGACGGACATGCATAAATCGACTTAGAAAGTGATTCTATGCATATTCTCAAAAGGAACCATGGGTCTATCTCGATTATTTTTGCCTTATGCACAAAGACATAATACCCTGTACCACAGTGTGGTGAAGGGTATAATAAATAAACTTTCCCATAAAAATCCATTAATTGTCCTATAAAAATGTCTTTAATTTTTCCTTTACAAATTCTTAAAATTTTTTCAAAAAGAATTTGGATGATTTTTCTTACTGATTTTTTTACGAAAATATTCTGGCGTTTACTATAAAAAGACTCTTTGAATATAGAGTTGATATTAATTAACAATAATAATTATATAAAGCATAAACCATTTAATATCATTGAAATAAAAAAAACTCTGTTATGAAATTAATTATTAAAGGCTTAAAGATCACAATTTAATTTAATAAAATGTTCAAAACAAAAACAATTAATAGGGAGAAAAAAGATTGCAATAACAATAAAATGCGAGAATTTTATTTAAATTATCTGTGCACATAAAACCGATAAAATTAACGTTGTTGTTGTTGTTATTAGTGTGTTGGCTGCTGTTATTATTATTATTAATGACGTTATTACTTTGCTAAATGATTTTGCCTGTGAAACCAAGTAGTAGTGGTATTAAAACATTTCACATAATGCCACAATACGAGCATGAACACACACACAGAGAGACACACTCACTTACTACTAATAGAGATGCCACAATTGATATGCATATAAAACAACAAAACCTTTGCCAGCCCGTAGGCTATGTGTGTCCAGCATTTTTAAGCTTTTAATGAGGTAATTACAACTTGATTAAATTACACACTCAAAATGGCCTATATTCTAGGCTCAGGCTCAGTGGTGGTGGTAGTGGTGGCTAACTAACTAGGATTGCCTTTTTTATGTGCATATTTTATATTGTTGCTCACCACCCCCTTCATTCTCTCACTCCCACTCCCTCTGTGGGAATTTTTTGTTTTATATAGAATTTTGTTGTTATTGGCATTTTATCAACATGATTCTGTTTACACTACCATCGACCACAACTTCTCTACGACTGCAATTTTTTTATATATTCAAACACTCATCAACTCCGAGCAGGCTTTATTAAATAATACTTAAACCTACCGACAACTTTATAGCCAGCCAAGTTAGTGAAACTAATGTTTTGCACATTCACAAACACAGTCGCAACTAGCACAGCCACATTACTGTGCGTAATATGCGTGTGTCTTGCTGTACGGCCTAACTGGTGGTAATGAGTGCGTGAGCCAAGAACATTTATAATTACTGCATACAAACGAACGTGGTGAGTGTTTTATTTTGCCGTTGCTATTTTATTTTTATTTTTAATAAATATTCATAAGCTGTATATATACGCGAAATTACTTCCTCCGCTATCATATTTTCGTTCGTTTTGGTTTTGCGGTAATTAATGCAAACGAGGTAAAGTGTGCTGAACAGTCAGGTCATAAAAATTAATATTGAATATCTTGAAGATTTGGTAGTTTGTTCACAAATATCATTGAGTTCATCTAATGGGAGGTTTAAAAGGAAAAAGTAACAGGAAATAAATAAGGGCGAGAGTAATAAAAGTATAGATATTTTTCAAAATAGTTTTTTTTTATATACCTCATTTAAAATTCATTGAATGTTTCAACAAGTGAATACCCTCCACCATAGATATACTGGCAGGTACTTGAAATGAAATATAGGGAAAAATACCAAAAAGCGGACTCATACCGACATTTCTACAAACCGTTTATCTAAGCCATGATACAAATTTCAGAAATTTTTAATGGATAATTATACCCTCAGCCATAATGAGGGTGTATACACGTTAACACGGTGAAAAGGAGCCTCATCGAAATATTGGTTCTTGACCCCATGTTTCTTTGGACAAAATTAATTTCAGAAAATGTTGATTTCATCCAACATTGCCCACTTTTTATTTCTTTCAACCTTAGTTCATGTTCGAAGATGGGGAATATCGGTCCACTCCATCTGGTACCTCCCACAGAGGGGCTAGTCCGAAATGCGGGTTATAGTTCTTATATAGTTCATTATTGAATCTTACGTTCTAGTTTTTTATCTCGATATCCTCCGCAGGTGAAATGATTGCAACAGAATCTTAGAACCAAGCCCAAAACGCGGAACAAATTAGATAACAATTTATATATGTAATATAATCATATTTCAGCACCCTATTCCTTCAGAAGATAGCGTGATTACAAAAGACGGGCAGACCGACGGACATGGCTAGATCGTTTTAGAATTTTACCATAATCAAGAATATATATATATATATACTTTATAGAGTCTGAAAGGAATACTTCGATGAGTTACAAACGGAATGACAAAATTAATGTACCCTCCATATTGTGGTGGAGGGTATAAAAAGTGGGTTATATGGGGACTACCCCAAAAAGGAGGCCAATCTTAATAATTTTTGGTGGGGAGATTTGCTAACATATACGACTACAAAATACCAAATTGCAACGCATTCGGTAGAAAAGCGCGTTCAAGAACCCCAAAATATCGAAAATTGAGGGTACCCTTATATGGGGTCTATCCGAAAAAATGGACCTTTATTCACAATTTTTTGTGGAGAGATTTGGTACCTATTAAGAACTCAAAATATTAAATTACAGCTTATTCGGCGGCAAAATACGATCAAAACCCCCAAAATACTAAAAATTAGTAGGTACCGTTATATGGGGGCTACCAGAAAAAGTGGACCTATATTTATAATTTTTTGTGGAGACATTTAGTACCCAATAAGAAGTCAATGTACCAAATGTCAGCATATCCGGTTGAACTCCGGCACTCAAGAACCCCAAAATACCGAAAATTGGGGGTACTGTTATATGGGAGCTATGCCTAAACGTGGACCGATATATCCCATCTTCGAACTTGACCTGCCTGCAGACAAAATACCAACCTATGCAATATGTCAGCACCCTATCTCAATTCCTTCAGAAGATAGCGTGATTACAACAGACGGACGGACGGACCGGCGGACGGACGTTCCGTTCAGGAATTTTTTATGTTAAAAATACACCTCGCACAGGTAAGCTGGTCGTCGAAAATGTCGATAAAATCGGAGAAATTTTCGAAGTTGACCGGTCGCAACATCGCTCAGGAGCCATAAAACTGTTTTAAACCATTTGTAATTGGCCGGAATTGGCCAACAGGATAAGTGTCGTGTTCTACCAGGATAACACTAGGCCACACACGCCAGAAACTTCGGGAGCTTGGCTCTGAAGCTTTAATGCATCCGCCATACAGTCCGGACTTGGCACCAAGCGATTATCATCTCATTCTTGCATTGCCAATGATTCCTTTAATGATACAAAATTTGTATATTGGGAGGGTTGTGAAAGTCGACTACTAGAGTTTTTTGCAGGACTTTTATGAGAGAGGGAGGATTGTGAAAATCGACTACTAGAGTTTTTTGCAGGACTTTTATAAGAGAGGCATTATGAAGTTATCTTTAAAATAGCAACAAATCATACAACAAAACGGTGCATATATATCTTTTTCCCCAAACTAACACTAATCTAGAAGTAGTAACAATCAATGTTCGAAAATTCTGCGATGATTTCATCAAAACTTAGAACACATTATTTAATTCTCAATTCGGTGTGTTGTGCAAAATTTCATAGTAATTACATAGTAATTACAAATACATATACCCAACGACAATACACCCTGTACCACATTGTGATGGAGGGCACAGAAATAAAATTCTAAAATATCGACTTCCAATTAAATATTTTATATCGACAGTTAACATTAAACAAATTTTAATGGCAGTACATATTTTTTTTTAGTTGTCATAATTAAATTATTTCCATGTGAGTTTAACTGAGTCAGCAAACATAAATTTTGTTTTGGGTCACAACCAATATTGCGTATACGCATTATTTTGATGTCAGAAAAAAACCAGAAATATAATTCATACGTCTAGATTTAACTTAGTTTGCTAAAAATTCATAAAACCTATACACTCACATTCATTCATACCCACATATTTTTATAGATCGTTGGAAGACTAAATTTTACATGAACACAATCATAAATAACACCAGCTAATAAATTAAATAAAGCAAACAAAAATATTGAACTACATTACAAAAACCAAATGTTGTTGCTATTTACTCTTTGAAGTTCCACACTTTATTTTTTTTTTTTTTTTTTTTTTTTGTACAGCTTGATTCTGTTATATAAAATTCACATTAATTGGAAAAATTTTGTTTTGTGCATGCATAAAACTCTAGTGTAGTTTTAATAAACTAAATAAAAAAAAACAACTATTGGAATTAGGATTTACTTTATATGTGAATGGAGTAATAAAAACAAAACTAAAATACAAATATATATATGAACAACTATATATATTTAGTTGTAATCCCTATAATTGAATTATTTTTTCCCCCGAATTGAATTTGCCACTACGGCATGAACCATATTTGTTAGTTTGATTAAGAACCATGTTCCATTGATGAGCTACCAAAAAAATGAAAACAAACAACAACAGCAACATTTAACAAACAAGTTCAAATTTTGTTATTATACAAGTGTAGAAATATTTTCAATTACTAACTGAATTTATGTAAAGCAACTACAGCAACATATTCATATAATATAAACAAAAGTAAAAAACTAATTTGTATGTGGCAATATTTTTTTTAAAGTTGAGTATTGGAAATTTTAAATATTGAGAGGACTAGGGAATTTTTTTTTCCGGCTTGTATTTATACCCTTCACCACTCGGTGGTACAGCGTATTATGTCTTTGTGCATATGTTTGTAACAGGCAAAAGGAAAAGAGATAGAAACATGACTGCTTTTGAGAATATGCATAGAATGACTTTCTAAGTCGATTTATGCATGTCCGTCTGTCCGTCCGTCTATACATGTTAAATTGTAAACAAAGTTCAGGTTGCATTTATAATCCGAATTAGATGGAATTTGGCACAGGCCACTTATATGGCCCAAGGACGAACCCTATTGAAATTGGGAAACATCGGTTCAGATTTAGACATAGCGCTCATATATATTTTCGTCCGATTTAATGTAAACGGTCCCTATATATCTTTCGATTTGCAAGAAATTTAGTACAGCGTAATGAATTTGGTCTAGAATGATGTGTGTCAAGTTTCCTGAAAATCGGTTCAGATTTAGATAAAGCTCCCACATATATTTTCGTCTGATTTAAGGTAAATGGTGTACCAAAGTCCCTATATATCTTTCGATTTTGCACAGCGTAATGAATTAGGTCTAGAATGATGTGTGTCAAGTTTCCTGAAAATCGGTTTAGATTTGGATATAGCTCCCATATATATACATATATTCGTCGGATTCAAGGTAAATGGTGTACCAAAGTCCCTATATATGAGTCTCACTGAAATCGGCTCAGATTTAGATACAGCTCCCATATATATTTTCGACCGATTTATTGTAAATGGTATACCAAAGCCCCCATATGTCTTTCGATTTGCGCGATTTTGCATGGGGTTCTGAATTAAGTCTAAAATTATGTGTGTTAAGTTTCGCGAAATTCGGTTCATATTTAGTTATATCTCCACATATATATTTTCGTCCGATTTAAGGTAAATGTTGTACCAAAGTCCCTATATATTTTTGGATATGCACGAAAATTGGCATTAATAAAGTCTAGAACGATGTGTGTAAAATGTTGTAAAAATCCGTTCAGATTTAGATATAGCTCCCATGTATATTTTCGTCCGATTTAAGGTAAATGGTGTTCCAAAGTCCCTTTATATACTTCGATTTGCACAAAATTTGGCATACTTACTAAATTGAGTCTAGAATGATGAGTGGTTAGTTTCGAGAAAATCGGTTCAGATTTCGATATCGCTCCCATATATATTTTCGTCCGATTTTAGATATATGGTGCACCAAAGAACCTTTATATCTTTCGATTTACACAAAATTTGGCATAGAGTACTAAATTAGGTCTAGAGTGATGTGTGTTAAGCTTCGTAAAAAGCGGCCGTGATTTAGATATAGCTTCCATATATATTTTCCTCCGATTTTAGGTAAATGGTGTACCAAAGTCTCTCGATTTGCACAAAATTTGTCATAGCGTACTGAATTAAGTCTAGTAAGATGTGTGTTATTTTTTGTGAAAATCGGTAAAGATCTATATATAGCTCCCACATATAAATTATATTTTTAACTACGCGGCGTACCGAATAACGTGTGTCAATTTTGCTGTAAATCGTTTTCCACAAATTTTCCCATTGTAACGCAGACGGCTCTAAATCTGTTCGAATGAAATTAAAGTTAGGATAGGTTGGAGAAAGAGGGAACATAGACATGCACTTGTTAGTATACATATGTACAATATACCCACAGTGGTGAAGGGTATCATATAGTCGGCCCTGTCCGACTTTACTACTTTCCTTACTGATTTTTTAATCATTCTACGCAAAAAAAATAATATGGGTGCATATAATCGAGGATTTTTAGTATTTTTTTGCAGCAGACCCAACCCAATATTCGGTATTTTGGCGATTTTGGTTTTGCAACCGAATTGGTTGTAATCGGTATTTGGAGTCCCTGGACCAGGAAAATACTTTTGGTTTTTCATGGGTCACTTCGAAAATTAGTTTTATAACGGTAAATGTACAGAAAAACGTGGTTTCATAGATGTTCAATAGTTTCTTTTATTTTTAAAGGATTTATATTATTCTTTTTTGTCATTCGAAGATAATATGATATTCCCAATATGGATTTTTTTTACACATTTTTTAATCAAAATTGGCTGTAATTCGATGTTTTGGATTCTCATAACGGTACCGTCACATCTCCGCACTACAAATATGCTATTATTGATCTTCCTTTTATTATAGCCCCATATAAAGGTAGCCCCACTATTCGATATATTGAGCATTTCATAGTATAAAAATTCATTTGTCAATGTCAATTAAAACCTTAACCGCGAATTTCAGAAAATTTATTTCCCAATGGCTATCGTTAAGTGTAGATTAGTATGTCTTAGCTTGATGAGATTCCTAAACTCCTCTACTAGAGATTTGTGGCTAGTATAAACCAAATTGAAAAGGGAATTTAAGTGATTGAATTCACAACATCACCTGGTCAGAAGAGAGTGGTGCACGTAACACAACCTTCTAAAGCGAACGTGTTCTATAAAACTTTTCCGTTTCACCTTAAGCTTCTATTTTGTCGAAAACATAAAAAAACACACTAACACACACACGTGAACGGAAATAACTGAAAATATATAAACTGCATAGAAAACGAAACTCAAAATTCATTCTAAAAGAAATGTGGAAAATGTGATGGAAAAACAAAAACGAAATCCACGACGGAAATGAAAACATGTCACACAGATATGAGCAGCAAACACTATATAGAGACCGAGTGAGCGAGCGAGTGGGCTTCAGGAAACATAAATAGTGACACACGGAGAGAGAGTGAGGAAGAGGGAGGGCGGGTATAATAGAAAAATGAAGTCGAAAAAAAAACATCCACAACAAAAAGAAACTAAATACACGAATGTGTGATAAAATATCACATAAGTGCAGTGTGATACTAACACGTTTTGTTTTTGAGGTTTTATCACAGTTTGATGTTGTAGTTGGTGGTGGTGGTGGTAGTGCTGTTGTTGTTATTGTCGTCGCCGTGTTGGTTAGCTGGATACAGGAAACTAACAGTGGGAAGGTTGATACTTAACTTCAGTTGACACTTTGTTGGCACCACACCAGGGTGTATCGGTTTACAATGTGCACACACACACACACACATAAAGGCGCATTCCGTATGTGGATTGTAAATTTTCTCATGTATTTGTGGCTCTGATTCTCGGTGTATGTGTGAGTAAATGTTAAGCAAAAAAAGAACGAAACTATCTAACAACCATTACGTTGAGCCAGATCAGGATGATGATTTTCACGTTAAGGAAGCAGAGATATGTGCTGGGCCACATACACAAAATGCTAAAGTCAAAAGTAACCGTGATAGCTGTGATGTTGATAACGACGATAGCCGTGACTGTGTGACGTTGACAGTAACAATGATGGCGACAATGACAAGCCTCTATTCTCGCCATGTTTGTAATTTTTTTGTTAGGTGTTCGTGATGATGTGCTGGTGATATTGTTGTCAATGATGTTTATTTTTTTGTCGCTACTTTTTCCCTGTTAGTTTGTATTTCAGCCGATGCTTTCCCAAGTGTGTGTGTATATGTGTCTGTTTGCTATTATCCATTCTGTTTTATCATGTGCCATCCATTTTGAATGTTAATAAACATGGATACAAATACATATTTGCACAACGAAATTTTTTTTCCACGTGTCAAAAAATCTGCATGTTTTCAATTTGTATGCAAGTCCAAATGTGGATATAGTTTTTCATTTTTTTTTTATTTTGGGGAAAATGGACATTGGATTGTTGTTTTTGTTTGTTTCGTTATTTTTTGTTAATAATGGCCTGTAATACTCTTATGCTCCAATGGGTCATTGCTATTAACCGATTGTGATTGACCTTAATGGAACAAGGGATTTAACCCAATTTTTCGGGGCAAAGATAATCATATTAAATAGGGAAGGGATAATACGGTATTAGACCTCGAGAACATGCTCAGCATAATTTGTGAAGGGAAATAGGCGAACATATTTTAAGGATGTGAAAAATTAAAAAAAAAAAAACAACAACAAATGAAGAACATAGGAATCTTTATAAAGGAGATTATTTCGGTTTAAACAAATAGTCTCTTAAAAATAAAATAAGTTATCATGGACTTACAGACCATTGAGCGTAGAATTTGTTCCATAAAAATAATTGTTCATGTTTGTGTGGGGGGGATGGGGAAACTTCTTTCAAAGGGCTTCGATTCTGTCAAGGACCTTGTAGGGCGTTGTGATTAAATTGGTATTTAAAGGACTTTAGTAGGACTTCGATATTTAAAAATATTTTTCATTGGGTGTTAATATTTAAGAACCTCAATAAGGAGTAGATTATTTAAAAATGTTTTGTCAAGGGCGTGCCTACAGCGTAGATTTCTAAAAATATTTTTTTCAAGGGCGTACCTACAGCGTAGATTTCTAAAAATATTTTCTCAAGGGCGTACCTTCAGCGTAGATTTCTAAAAATATTTTTTATGACCTTTGTAAAAATAGGTTTTCAATGATTTTTTAAACTACTTTTTCAAGAACTTAAATAAAGCTTGAATGTTTTAAAAATATTTATTGTTAGAAAGATTCTTTCAATGGCCTTTGTAAGACGTCGATATTTAAAAATATCCTTTAGAGGATTTTCACAAGGCGTATATATTTTTTAAAATATTTTTTTAAACACCTACAAGACATAAAGAGTATATTTTTGCAAGCACCTACAAGCCATCAGGCCTAGACTTTGTAAAAATATGTTTTCAAGGATCTACATATTGCGCAGGTTTGTATACCCTACACAACAATGTTGTCAGGGTATTATAGCTTTGTGCAGCACCAAGATTTTGTAACGCCGCGAAATATTGGTCCTAGACCCACCTTTAAGTATACCGATCGTCATATCTCGACTAGCTGAGTCGATCTAGACATGTGTGTCCGTCCGTCCGTCCGTCTGTCCATTATAATTTGTAAACACGATACAGGCCACAGTTATGGACCAATCTTCACGAAATTTTGCATGAAGGATGGGTTCTGACTAATGACGATCCCTATTGTTTCTGGTAAAGATCGTTTAATATTTAGGGGATGAAATGGACTAAATACTAAATTTTTGTCGGTTTTTCTGGTCGCTCCAGAGGCCGCAATAATGGCTCGAACATCTTGAAATTTTGCATGGAGAAGGGGATCAAGCCAAAGAAAAAGCATGCATGTTTTGATAAAGATCGGTCAATATTTAGCGGGTCAAATGGACCCTGACTTTTGTGTGAAAAATGACAAAATGTGTATTATATGGCATATATATTTACCCCTGAAGGACATATACCCGAGAAGTTGATATTATATCCAAGAGGAGTGGTTGACCTTTAAATTAAGACCAATTATATTGTTGTATGTGCTCGGATGAGAGAGTTACACCTAAATATGTACAGGTATCTCCGTATTTGTATATTATTTAGTAACCCATTATCACTCTGGAGAGCTGAACTATAGCGCTGATGGCTTTGAAATGTTCCATGAGGTTCCAGTTATGGTCAAGGACAACGCCTATAATTTTCGGTGATGACCAGATAATAATTTTGGAATGAAGTGGACCGAAAACTTAATTTTTTGTGTTATTTTCGAGTCGATCTATAGACCACAAATGAAAGCCGAACATCACAACACAACCCACGGTGAATGGAATCTGGACAATAGCTGTACTGAATACTCGTAATATTCGGAAAATATGTCAGTGTGAGGAAGAGGTGCTGTTTACCTCTAATCGGGCAAGAGGGTGCAAATATCACGAAATATTGCCCGGGCTCGGAATAAACATCCGAAAAAAATTTGAGTTCCGTGGTAGTTGTGTAGGGTATCGTATGGTCGGCCCCGTCCGACTATACTGCTCCGCTCACTGGTTTATAAATATTTTTTTTAGAGAACCTACTATTAATATTCATATATTATTTTAAAGACCTACATATTTTTTTAATAAAATATTTCAATTTAATAAAGTTCTCCTTTTCTTTTGTATATATTTTACCTTTATCTTTTCTTTCTTTGATACCAACTAAGAGCCGCATAAGTAATGTCCTGTGAGGATAGGTGAAATAATGTTGTTGTTTGCTTTTGTCTAAAAAGTCCCATTATGTTTCTCTTTTTTTTTTTTTGTATAATAAACCAAAATGTCCTTGGTGGACATTATGTTTATAGTTATTGTTGCACCTTGTTTCCCCCTGTGTGTGTGCGGTGTGTGCGTTCCCAAATTTTTAATTGTGTAGGAAGGTGTATCACACAAAATATAAACCAATACAATTTATGTTTCCCCCTCTTCTACAATTTTAAATTATTTAAAGTTTTATTTTTGTGTGTGTGCGTGTTAGTTTTTTACTGGCATTGTTTTGTATTTGAGAGTGTTTGTATGTGTGTATGAGAGTTTGTGTCCTGTTTTTGTTTAGAAATTGCCCCCAATAGGAAATTTTAAAAGTTTACTTAAAACAATTGTTTGCAGTTGTTTCCTTTGTACCCTGTTTAAATTTCGATTAATAAATTTTCTAAAGCAGTTCTCTGAAATGTTAGTGTTTTTTCTTGTTGTTTGATTTGTTTGAAATTAGGTCAAAATAAAAGATACTGAGAAAAAACAAACAACATGTTGGTGTTTGTTTATGATAGCTGTAAAATAAACTGAAAAAAAAAAACTAATGAAACTTTAGACAAAAAATAAAACTAAATAATTTACTTGTTGCTAAAACAAAACAAAACCAAACTTTTAAATTGTGGTTGGGAAAACAATTCTCAAAGTGGATGAGGGTTGAGTCTTATCAAATATTTATACCCTACATAACTATGTTGTCAGTGCAGAGTTTGTAACGCCGCGAAATATTGGTCCTAGACCCACCTTCTCGACTAGGTAAGTCGATCTAGACATGTGTGTCCGTCCGTCTGCCCGTCTGTCCATTATAATTTGTAAAAACGATACAGGTCACAGTTATTGACCAATCTCCCCGAAATTTTGCATGTACGATGGGTTCTGGCCAATGAAGACTCCTATTGTATTTGGTAAAGATCGGTTAATATGTAGGGGATGAAATGGACCAAAAACTTTAATTTTGTCTGATATTCTAGTAGCTTCACAGGCCGCAATTATAAAGATCGGTCAATATTTAGCGGGTCAAATGCACCCTGACTTTTGTGTGAACAAGTACAAAATTTGTATTCTACAGCATATAGATTTTCCACTGAAGGACAGAGACCCGAGAAGTTGATAGTATATCAAAGAGGAGTGGTGGACCTTTAAATTGATACAAATTATATGGTCATATGTACTCAGATGTGGGAGTTATACTTAAATATTTACAGGTTTTTACGTACTGAAACATTATTTAGTAACCCCTACCAAGCAAGAGGGCGGAAATATAGCGCTGATCGCTTTGAAATTTTCTATGAGATTCCAGTTTGGACAAGGACAACGCCTATAATTTTCGGTAATGATCAGATAATAATTTTGGAATGAAGTGGACCGAAAATTAATTTTTGTTTTGTTTTTTTAGGCCACAATTATAAGCGGAACATCACAACACACGGTGAAGGGAATCTGGACAAGTAATTAGAAGGGCAGTAATGAATATTGGGAAGATTCGGAAAATATGTCAGTGTAAGGAAGAAGTGCTGTTGACCTCTAATCGGGCAAAAGGGTGAAAATATCACGAAATATTGCTCAGGCTCGGAATAAACATTCACAGAAAGTTAGAGTTCCGTGGTAGTTGTGTAGGGTATCGTATGGTCGACCCCGTCTGACTATACTGCTCCGCTCACTGGTTTTCAATTGCCAATGTAAGTCGTAGAATTTTTATAATATTTTTTTAATGATATACATACCCGTGGAGCGTAGATTTTTGTTTAAATATTTTCTCAAAGACCTACAAAAGATGTTGATTTTGTAAAAATAAATTCTGGGACCTACATAGGACCTAGATTTTTTAATATATATTTATAAATATTTTTCAAAAGCCAACAAAAGGCATAGATTTAAAAATATATTCAGGACTTAGATCTACTTAAGGCGTAGATTAAATAAAAATACATTTCTTCAAGGACCTAAATATGGCGTAAATTTTTTAAAAATATTTTTTTCAAGCATATAAGGCGTAGATTTTATTAAAATGTGTTTTCAAGGACTTTTAAATGGCGTTGATATTTAAAAAAAATTTCTAGACCAATATAAGGCGTAGATTTAAAAAAAATTCAAGGACCTATATAAGGCGGTTTTCCAAAATATTTTTTCAAGGACCTTAAATTTTATAAGATCTTTTATTGATGCCCTAGAAGATCACTAGGCGTAGATTTTTAAAGAATTTTTATTGATGCCCTAGAAGATCAGTAGGCGTGGATTTTTAAAGAATTTTTATTGATGCCCTAGAAGATCAGTAGGCGTGGATTTTTAAAGAATTTTTATTGGGGACATAGAAGAGCACAAAGCGTGGATTTTTAAAGAATTTTTATTGATGCCCTAGAAGACCACTAAGCGTGGATTTTTTAAGAATTTTTATTGATGCCCTAGAAGACTAATAGGTGTGGATTTTCAAAGATTTTTAATGATGCCCTAGAATACCACTAAGTGTGGATTTTTAAAGAATTTTTATTGATGCTCTATAAGACCATTAGGCGTGGATTTTTAAAGAATTTTTATTGATGCCCTAGAAGAACACTAGGGGTGGATTTTTAAAGAATTTTTATTGATGCCCTAAAAGACCACTTGGCGTGGATTTTTAAAGAATTTTTATTGATGCCCTAGAAGACCACTAGGCGTGGATTTTTAAAGAATTTTTATTGATGCCCAAAAAGAACACTGGGCGTGGATTTTTAAAGAATTTTTATTGATGCCCTAGAAGACCTCTAGGCGTGGGTTTTTAAAGAATTTTTATTGGGGACCTAGAAGACCACTTGGCGTTGATTTTTAAAGAATTTTTATTGGGGACTTAGAAGACCACTAGGCGTGGATTTTTAAAGAATTTTTATTGATGCCCTAAAAGACCACTTGGCGTGGATTTTTAAAGAATTTTTATTGATGCCCTAGAAGACCACTAAGCGTGGATTTTTTAAGAATTTTTATTGACGCCCTAGAAGACCACTAAGCGTGGATTTTTTAAGAATTTTTATTGATGCCCTAGAAGACTAATAGGTGTGGATTTTCAAAAATTTTTAATGATGCCCTAGAATACCACTAAGTGTGGATTTTTAAAGAATTTTTATTGATGCTCTATAAGACCATTAGGCGTGGATTTTTAAAGAATTTTTATTGATGCCCTAGAAGAACACTAGGGGTGGATTTTTAAAGAATTTTTATTGATGCCCTAAAAGACCACTTGGGGTGGATTTTTAAAGAATTTTTATTGATGCCCTAGAAGACCTCTAGGCGTGGATTTTTAAAGAATTTTTATTGATGCCCTAGAAGACCTCTAGGCGTGGATTTTTAAAGAATTTTTATTGATGCCCTAGAAGACCTCTAGGCGTGGATTTTTAAAGAATTTTTATTGATGCCCTAGAAGACCTCTAGGCGTGGATTTTTAAAGAATTTTTATTGATGCCCTAGAAGACCTCTAGGCGTGGATTTTTAAAGAATTTTTATTGATGCCCTAGAAGACCTCTAGGCGTGGATTTTTAAAGAATTTTTATTGATGCCCTAGAAGACCTCTAGGCGTGGATTTTTAAAGAATTTTTATTGATGCCCTAGAAGACCTCTAGGCGTGGATTTTTAAAGAATTTTTATTGATGCCCTAGAAGACCTCTAGGCGTGGATTTTTAAAGAATTTTTATTGATGCCCTAGAAGACCTCTAGGCGTGGATTTTTAAAGAATTTTTATTGGGGACCTAGAAGCACAATAAAAATATATTACAGCCTTCCCACCAGTAGACGAGTTCGTTTTAGGATTATGAGGATATTTTTAAGATTTTTGTTCAATCCAAGACAAAGACTAAAAAGCGAGTATTTTTAAGATTTGTTAAGCTCTTTTGGACTAAAAATCACAAATTTTTTTAAGCCTTATTAAGCTACTCGAATTGCATATATTCTATTTTCCTATGTATCCACCTCACCTATTATCCTCAACAGAGTCTTTATAAATTCATTAACCAAATAACATCATCAGCATTATTTCACTAAGGATGTTTGCTTTCATTTATCTTGACATTTGAATGTAATTAATAAGTCATTAGCTTTATGTTGGCATCATTGAATACAAATGACCCACATTCTCGTCTCTTTAAATAATTCACAACACAAAAACCCAGTTCACTTTGTCATTTCCCGAAATTGATAAATGTAATTGAAAGGCTGGCATTGCCTTGTAATATTGTCATTAATATCCTGTGGCTTGTAATTTTACTAAAATACCAGGCAGTAAATATATTTCTCTCTGTCTCTAATGGGAATCTGGTTATTGATTATTGTAATTATGACAATTATTAGTTAGTTAATGATGCTTTTCATTCAGTTGGCGTGATATTTATTACTCATTGTCGTCTGATAACAAATATTCATATTTTCTATGAAAAGTTTTATGGCCCCCTCTTTTATAATAATACGAATATGGAAGAGTGATTTTTATGTAAAGAATTATAATTTTATGGAAAAGGGTTACAGATTTTATCGTATTTTGTGGTTTTTCATGTGGTTCAGTTTGGTTTTAAGACGAACCCAACCTTTTTTTCTTGTCTTAGAAAAGGTCGTAACATTTAATGATGTGGTTTGTAAGAATATTATGGGGGAGAAAACATCAAATTTATTTATGTCTTGCGGTACACTAATTAGGGTATTTGTGTCATTAATTTGTTGTGTTGACAAAATGTCTGGTAAACATATTTTCAAATATATTTCTATAATTTGATTTGTTTTTTGTCTAAGTAGATTAACAGTGGCATATTTTTATTGAATTATTTTGGAAATGAAAAATATTATATTGGAAAAACCCCATAAGCGTGTTTTGTAAACAGACCAAAAGCCGTAATTTTTTTTAATGTTTTTATTGACGTTTACATTTTGTGGGTATTTTTTACTGAAACCTCTAATACTAACAGGTATGGATTTTTATAACCATCTTTTTGAAGCTCAGCAAGGCTCATATTTTCAGGTTCAGAAATGAATTTCTTTGAAACCCTCCAAGATCAATTGCCGTGGATTTTCTTTTTTTAATTTTAATGAAGCCCCAAATGACCAATAGGCGTGCATATTTTAAGAATTTTATTTGAAGTCCTAAAATGCAAAAAAAAGACTGGATTTTTTTTTTAGAATTTTTATTGAAGACCTAAATGGTTATTACGCGAAGATTTTTTAAAACTTATATTGAAGCCCTAAATGGTCATTAGGCGAAGATTGTTTCATAATTTTATTATTTTTAAAGAATTTTTATTGATGCCCTAGAGGACCACTAGGCGTGGATTTTTAAAGAATTTTTATTGATGCCCTAGAGGACCACTAGGCGTGACTTTTTAAAGAATTTTTATTGATGCCCTAGAAGACCACTAGGCGTGGATTTTTAACGAATTTTTATTGATGCCCTAGAGGACAACTAGGCTTGGTTTTTTAAAGAATTTTTATTGATGCCCTAGAGGACCACTAGGCGTGGATTTTTAAAGAATTTTTATTGATGCCCTAGAAGACGACTAGGCTTTTATAAGAATTTTTATTGACGCCCTAGGCGTATATTTTTTAAGATTTTTTATTGATGCCCTAGAAGACGACTAGGCTTTTATAAGAATTTTTATTGACGCCCTAGGCGTATATTTTTATACCCTTCACCACACTGTGGTACAGGGTATTATGTCTTTGTGCATATGTTTGTAACAGGCAAAAAGAAACGAGATAGGCACATGGTTCCTTTTGAGAATATGCATAGAATCACTTTCTGAGTCGATTTACGCATGTCCGTCTGTCCGTCCGTCCGCCCGTCTGTCCGTCCGTCCGTCCGTCCGTCTGTCCGTCCATGTATTTTTGTGAACAAAGTACAGGTCGCATTTTTGATCCGCTTTGGATGAAATTTGGCATAGGTCACTTATTTGGCCCAAGGACGAACCCTATTGAAATTGGGAAAAATCGGTTCAGATTTAGATATAGCTCCCATATATATTTTCACCCGATATAGGCACCAAAGTACCTATATATCATTCGATTTGCACGAAATTTGGCATAGCGTACTGAATGAGGTATAGAATGATGTGTGTTAAGTTTCCTGAAAATCGGTTCAGATTTAGATATAGCTCCCATATATATTTTCATCCGATTTAATCTGAATGGTGCACCAATGTCCCTATATATCTTTCGATTTGCACCAAAGTTGGCACAGCGTACTGAATTAGGAATATAATGGTGTGTGTTAAGTTTCCTGAAAATCGGTCCAGATTTAGATATAGCTCCCATATATATTTTCATCCGATTTAATCTGAATGGTGCACCAATGTCCCTATATATCTTTCGATTTGCACCAAAGTTGGCACAGCGTAATGAATTAGTTATAGAATGGTGTGTGTTAAGTTTCCTGAAAATCGGTTCAGATTTCGATATAGCTCCCATATATATTTTCGTCCGATTTAATGCAAATGGTCTACCAAAGTCCCTATATATCTTTCGATTTGCACGAAATTTGGCACTGCGTTATCGATGAGGTCTGGAATGATGTGTGTTAAGTTTCCTGAAATCGTTGAAATCGGTTCAGATTTAGATATAGCTTCTATTTCATCTGTTGAATATGCTCAAAGTGGTGAAGGGTATCATATAGTCGGCCCCGTCCGACTTTACTACTTTCCTTACTGGTTTAAGATTTTTTATTGATGCCATAGAAGACCACTGGGCGTGGTTTTTAAGGACTTTTATTAATGCCATAGAAGACCACTGGGCGTGGTTTTTAAAGGATTTTTATTGATGCCCTAGAACCACTGAGCGTGATTTTTAAAGGATTTTTATTGATGCCCCAAAAGTCTGGATTTTTTTAGAATTTTTCTTGAAGACCTAAATGGTCATTAGGCGAATATTTTTTTATAATTTGATTAAAGCTATAAATGTCCAATATAGGTAGATTTTTCAAGAATATTTATTGTAGGTCTTTAAGACCAATAGGCGTGAATTTTTTAAGAATTTTTATTGGAGATCAAAATGGCCAATAAGTGTGGTTTTTAATGTTTTTTTTTTTTTTTTATTGGAGTCCTAATTGGTCAAAAGGCGTGATTTTTTTAAGAATTTTTACCGAAGACCTAAATGGTCAATAAGAGTCGATTTTTCATGAATTTTTATTTAAGCCATAAATGGCCAATATGTGTGTTTTTTTAAAGAATTTGTATTGAAACCTCAAATGGCCAATAGGCGTGGATATTTTAAGAATTTTTATTGGGGACCTAATTGGTCAATAGTAGTAGATATTTGAAGAAATTTTATTGGAACCCTATATGTTTAAATTTTTATAGATGTTTGTGGATTTTTTTAAGAATTTTTATTGAAGACCTAAATGGGCAATAAGCGTGGATTATTAAGCTTTTTTATTGAAGCCATCCAAGATCTATATTCGTAATTTTTTTTTAATAAAATGTATTAAAGCCAACCAAAATCAAAAGGTATGTTGTCAGAGTATTATAGCTTTGTGCAGCCCCAAAAGTTTGTAACGCCGTGAAATATTAGATATCGACTAGCTGAGTCGATCTAGACATGTGTATCCGTCCGTCCGTCTGTCCATTATAATTTGTAAACACGATACAGGCCACAGTTATGGACTAACCTTCATGTAGGATGGGTTCGGCCCAATGAAGACCCCTATTGTTTTTGGTAAGGATCGGGTATTTAGGGGATGAAATGGACCAAAAACTTTATTTTTGTCTAAATCAGCTCGCTCCAGAGGCCACAATTATGGTCCAAACATCGCGAATTTTTATATGGAGAAGGAGGTCGGGAAAAAGAATAAGCATGCCTTTTGTGATGAAGATCGGTCAATATTTAGAGGGTCGAATGGACCCTAACTTTTGTGTGAAAAATGACAAAATTTGTATTCTATAGTGTATATAATTACTCCAGAAGGACATAGACACAAGAAGTTGATAGTATATCAAAGAGGAGTGGTTGACCTTTCAATGTATATCAATTATATTGTCTTATGTGTTCGGATGTGGGAGCTACACGTAAATATTTACACGTGCTTACATGTTCAAATATTATTTAGTACAGGAGGGCGGAAATACAGCGCTGATCGCTTTGAAGTTTTCCATGAGGATCCAGGTATGGTCAAGTACAACGCGTATAATTTTCTGTGATGATCAGATAATAATATTGGGATGAAGTGGGCCGAAAACTTAATTTTATTTTTTTTTTTTTGAGTCGATATTTGGCCACAATTGAAAGCGAACATAACAACACAACCCACTGTGAAGGGAATCTAGACAAGTAATTAAAATAGCGGTACTAAATATTAGTAATATTTTTTTACATCTTGTCGGTCAAGAGGGTGCAAGTGTTGCCCAAGCTCTGAATATAGTACCACGAAAATTAGATTTTCGTGTAAGTTGTGTAGGGTATCATATGGTCGGCCCCGTCCGACTATACTGCTCCGCTCACTGGTTTAAAATGATTTGTATTGAAGTTCCAATTGAAGAATGAATGAAAATTTTTCTAAATTTCTATTCATGGAAATTGTTAAGGAATTTTTATTGGAGCTCGGAATTGTGAAGAGGTCTGATATTTTAAAGAATTTGTTTGGGAGCTCTTTGCAGCCAAAAATTTTATTAAAGTCCTCACGGTAAAATTTTTAAATTTTTTCTGTAATTGTTTGACAATTAACAATGTTATACATCCACAATCAAAATAACATTTCCTAAAAAAAATGTTAGTTCACCATCATCATTCTTATGTAACAAAATAATTAATTTCGTTAGCCATCTCGATTAAACAATCTAAACCACAACTATTATATAATAGATCCGCTGTGGTATTACACAATATAACCTATAGCGATTGCTTTTAAACGCATTTCCTATTCTCGTACAAATCCATTTATTAATTTCACCACTTGATTGCGTTGCCACCAGTCATTTACATGACACGCCATTATATAATGGCGTATTCGGAGTGTTAACTAAGTCCATTGTTGTGGCATAATTAGGCAAATTTTATTAATGACTCTCATTGGCTGTGTGACACCACACTTCACATTTGTTTCAATTACCACTATTTCCTTCATTTTGTCACTATGCACAGCAGTAACAAACGATTTGAATGGTCGAGTGGTTGGTGGGTCTTTTGGTTTGTCGTCGGTCGGTCGATTGGATGTTCGGTATGTCCTTCGGTCACTTACACTTAACTAATATTAATGACTTCTCAGTACACTAATCAAATTGATGATTGTTGACTCGAAAGTCAGTCAGTGGCACATCTTCAAGCAAAAAGCCTCTTATTAATGCCTGGCCCTATTGACCGCACACACCCTCAGCAGAAGAAAGCTAAACATTTGCACCGAGTTCATTATCATTTCGCATTAAATTCCCTCAATTTATACAGAGACAAATATTTGCCTGCCGTTTGTATCAACATCTTTGTATAGAGACTGAGAAAACATTGCTATTTTTGTTTGGTTTGGTTTATTTGTTTGAATGGCCACCGCTGCTATGTCGAACGATGATGATGACGATGTTGCCAACAACAAAAAACCCAGTTTTCTTTCAATTTATTTTCTTCTTGGCTGACTGGGTATTGCTAATGCTGCTGCTGTTGTTGTTGATTTACGTGATTATCTCAAGAATGTTGATTTAAGTTATCCATTCAACTTAAAGTTTCGCCACAAAATGACTAAAATGGGGTTGCAGTTCATTTGTTTGTTTAAGGTTATTTGGTAGTTGGATTTTTCATCAGATTCGACATGTCTGATGTTTGCTGATGTAATCATTGCTAATTTCAGTTTGGCAAGAAAAAATAACTTGAGAAAGGCAAAAAAAAGAAAGGCAAAAGTCAGCCATGTGAAAGTTTGTAATATCCTTTGAAGTCATAAAAGAGGTGAGGATTTTTTTCAAAGAATTTGTGTATTTTTAAGGAATATTTTTTCAAGATCCATAAGAGTTGCGGATTCTTAACGATTTTTTTTTCAAGCCCCACAACAGGCGTGGAGCTTGAAACAATACTTTTTCGAGTACTATAAGAGGCGTGGATTTTTAAATGATATTTTTGAGGGCTATAAAAAGCGCAGATTTGTAAAGAATATTTTTTCAAGGGCTAACCAAGGCGTAAATTTTTTGAATAATAGTTTTTCAAGGGCTAACACAAGGCGTAAATTTGTATACCCTACACAACTATGTTGTCAGGGTATTATAGCTTTGTGCAGCCCCAAATGTTTGTAACGCCGCGAAATATTGGTCCTAGACCCACCTTTAAGTATACCGATCGTCATATCTCGACTAGCTGAGTCGATCTAGACATGTGTCCTTCTGTCCATTATAATTTGTAAACACGATACAGGCCACAGTTATGGACCAATCTCCACGAAATTTTGCATGTAGGATGGGTTCTGGCTAATGAAGACCCCTATTGTTTTTGGAAAATATCGGTTAATATTTAGGGGATGAAATGGACCAAAAACATTATTTTTATCGGTTTTTCTGGTCGCTCCATAGGCCGCAATTATGGCCCAAACACCGCGAATTTTTGCATGGAGAAGGGGATCGGGCCAGAGAATAAGCATACATTTTTTAATAAAGATCGGTCAATATTTAGCGGGTCAAATGGACCCTGACTTTTGTGTGAAAAATGACAAAATTTGTATTCTATGGCATATATATTTACTCCTGGACCCGAGGAGTTGATAGCATATCCAAGAGGAGTGGTTGGGCTTTAAATTGATACCAAATATAGTGATGTATCTACTCAGATGTGGAAGTTACAGTCAAATATTTACAGGTGCTTACGTATTCAGATATTATTTAGTAACCCATTACCACATGAAGTTCCGCTGATGGCTTTGAAATTTTTCATGAAGTTCCAGTTATGGTCAAGAACAACGCCTACAATTTTCGGTGATGTTCAGATTAAAATTTTGGGATGAAATGGACCGAAAACTTAATTTTTTGTGTGTTTTCGAGTCGAATATAGTCCGAAAATCACAACACAACCCACCGTGAAGGTAATCTGGACAAGTAATTAGAAGGACTGTACTGAATATTCGGAAAAAGTAAGGAAGAGGTGTTGTTGACCTCTAATCGGACAAGAGGGGGCAAATGTCACGAAATATTACTCAGACTCGGAATAAACATCCTCAGAAAGTTAGAGTTCGTGGTAGTTGTGTAGGCTATCGTATGGTCGGCCCCGTCCGACTATACTGCTCCGCTAAATTTTTTAAATAATATTTTTTTAAGGCTTGATTTATTTGAAGAATAGTTTTTTAAGACGTGAATGTTTTGAAGATTTTATTTTAAGTCGTGGAATTTTTGAAGAATATTTTTTTTAAGTCGTGGATTTTTTAACACAAAGAGGGGTTTTTTAGAGAATATTTTTAAGGACTAATACAAGGTGTGTATTTATACCCTACACCACATTGTGGTCTTTGTGCATATGGTTGTAACAGGCAAAAGGAAACGAGATAGGCACATGGTTCCTTTTGAGAATATGCATAGAATCACTTTCTGAGTCGATTTTCGCATGTCGGTCTGTCCATGTTAAATTGTAAACAAAGTACAGGTCACATTTATGATCCGTATTGGATGAAATTTGGCCCAAGGACGATTTGCACGAAATTTGGCACAGCGTACTGAATTACGCCCAGACTGATGTGTGTGAAGTTTCCTGAAAATCGGTCCAGATTTAGATATAGCTCCCATATATATTTTCGTCCGATTTAATGTAAATGTTGTACCAAAGTCCCTATATATCTTTCGATTTGCAGGAAATTTGGCATAGCGTAATGAATTAGGTCTACAATGATGTGTATCAAGTTTCCTGAAAATCGGTTCAGATTAAGATATAGCTCCCATATATAGTTTCGCCCGATTTTAAGTAAAAGGTGTAAAAAAGGCCGTTTGGTACCAAATTTTGCACAACGTACTGAAGTTAGTATTGCCTAACGCTTGTCAAGTTTTGTGGCAAGCGGTTCTGATTTAGTTATAGCTCCGATTCATAGTTTCGTACGATTTTAATAAATGGTACACCAAAGACCCAAAGTAAGGCCTATTGGCACAAAATTTTGCACATCGTACTAAAGTTAATATAACCTAGCATGTGGAAAGTTTTGTTGAAATCGGCTCAAATTTGGATAGAGCTATAATATATATTTTCTCTCGATTTTAAGTAAATTATGCTCCAAGAACTCAAAATGTGGCCGATATGCACAAAATATACTGAAATTAGTATAACTTAACCTGTGACAAGTTTCGATGAAATCTGCTTAGATTTCGATACAACTTTTTTTTTAAATTTTCCTCCTCATGTTGATCAGATATTTATCCAAATAATTTTTATGGAGGGTATATTAATTTTGTTTTTCCGTTTGTAATTCATCGAAATAATCATTTCCGACCCTATAAAGTGTATATATTTTTGATCAGGGTAAAATTCTAAGACGATCCAGCCATGTCCGTCCGTCCGTCGTCTGTCCGTCTGTTGTAATCACGCACTCTTCTGAAGGAATTGATCGCCAAAAATTTGCATAGAGTCATCTTGTCTGCAGGCAGGTCAAGTTCGAAGATAGGCATAGCTCCCATATAACAGTACACCCCAATTTTCGGTATTTTGGCGTTCCGGAGCGAGTTTTTCAACCGAATATGCTGAAATTTAGTACATTGAGTTCTTATTAGGTACTAAATGTCTCCACAAAAATTTGTAAATATAGGTCCACTTTTCTGGTAGTACTTCCTAACAGTACTTCCTAATTTTCAGTATTTTGGGGGGTTTGATCGTATTTTTCCACCCAATTGGCTGTAATTTAGTATTTTGATTTCTTAATTGGTACCAAATCTCTCAACAAAACATTATAAATGTAGGTCCATTTTTTCAGGTACCAAATCTCTCAACAAAACATTATAAATGTAGGTCCATTTTTTCAGATAGCCCCTATTTAAGGGTACTCCCATTTTTCGGTATTTTGGGGTTCTTGAGCGCGTTTTTCTACCAGATGCGTTGCAATTCGGCCTTTTGTAGTCGTATATGGTAATAAATCTCCCCACCAAAAATTATTAATATTCGCCCCTTTTTCGGGTCGTCCCCTTATAACCCACTTTTTGTATTTTTTTCGTGTTTTGGTTTGGTTCTAAGACTCTGTGGTAATCATTTCATCTGCGGAAGATACGAAAAAACTAGAACATAAGGTTCGATAATTAAGATTATATATATTAAGATTATATATAATATATATGAACTGTAACCCGCATTTAGGCCTAACCGCTGTGTGTAAGGTACC
>NW_026885884.1:0-7083 GCF_032173495.1 Musca vetustissima
CTACACAACAACATCAAAAGTCTGTGTTACTATTTTCTGAGCCGGGACAATATTTCGCAATATTTGCACTCTCTAGCCCGATTATAGGTCAACAGCTCCACCCAACAATGACCATAACTCCAAATTTCAGGAAACCAGCTCTATTGGTTCTACAAAATCCAAATTGTATCATTTAAAGTACAATTCAGTACTTTTCGAACACATAAGTAAACCAGTGAGCGGAGCTGTATAGTCGGACGGTGCCGACCATACGATACCCTACACAACTACCACGGAACTCTAACTTTCTTCGGATGTTTATTCCGAGCCTGGGCAATATTTCATGATATTTGCTCCCTCTAGCCCGTTTAGAGGTCAACAGAGCCTCTTCCTTACACTCACATATTTTTTGCGAATATTACTAATATTCAGTACAGCTCTTTTAATTAATTGTCCAGATTCCCTTCACCGTGGGTTGTGTTGTGATATTCGGATTATTATTACTCGAAAAAAAACACGAAAAAATTAAGTATTCGGTCCACTTGATCCCATAATTATAATCTGATCTTCACCGAAAGTTATAGGCATTGTCCTTGACCATAACTGGATCCTCATGGAAAATTTCAAAGCGATCAGCGTTATATTTCCGCCCTCTAGTGTGGTAATGGGTTACTCAATAATATCTGAGTACGTAAGCACCTGTAAAATCTTAAGTGTAACTCCCACATCCGAGTATATACCAATCCTTTTGTATATACTGTTAACATACCGGCCTCTAGAGCTACCAGAAAAATCGACAAAAATTACGTATTTGGTCCATTTCATCCCCTAAATATTAACAGATTTTTACCAAAAACAATAGGGGTCTTCATTGGGTAGAACCCATCCTACGTGCAAAATTTCGTGAAGATTGGTCCATAACTGTGCCCTGTATCGTGTTTACAAATTATAATGGACAGACGGACGGACGGACGGACACACATGTCTAGATCGACTCAGCTAGTTGAGATATGACGATCGGTATACTTAAAGGTGGGTCTAGGGCCAATATTTCGCGGCGTTACAAATTTTGGGGCTGCACAAAGTTGTGTAGAGTATAAAAATAACCAAAACTACGTACATATTCTAATCCTACTCTCCGGTGGTAATTTTAAATTTCAGGATTACAGCTCCATTTGTACCTCCAAGTAAAAAATATACCAAATATAGTGCCATATAATACTTTTCGTATACATGAGTACATGATTTCAAAACAACCCCCCTATTCCAAATTTCATAGCTCAATCCATTCACATGCTACCAAATAGTATCAAATTTAATAAATTTTAGTACTTTTCGGATACTTCTAGTGCTAATGTCCAAAAACCCCTTTGCTACATCTATTCTACACTCCATCAATGACCCTCAACCGAAATTTCAAAGTTCCAGCTGCACCGGTTCGTCAAGTATAAATTGTATACCGTTCTAGTACAAATTTCCAAAAACTCAGCCTTTTCTGTCACCTTTGGACCAAGTATTAGTATAGATAACTCTTAAGTTTATGAACGGTCGCTGACGATCGCAAAATTCAGGACATAGAACATATTAACGAAACAGTTGGTGCTATAACCATTAATATCCTCTGGCACTGCTTGGCACTAGGTTCTGGAAATCAAATATTTTGGTAAAAATCATATTTATGAATTTTATATATGGCATTTTTGATGATTATCTTATAATTACTAATAATTTTGATAAAATTCGATACACAAATTTTGCTGTTGTAAAGTTCAAAGTTCCTAGATTTGAAATATATAACGTTTTTTCCTCTCTACCTGAAATGGAATTTTTGCAACACTTCTGAAAATATTTCAATGTTTCAAAAGCAGCAATCATGAAGAAAGTTTCAAAATTATTTCAAAATTCATTTATTCTATAATACACCCTAATGTTGCAATAAATCCTAAATTCAATTTACTTTAAATTTTTTTATTTCATTTTATTTTCTTTCCATGTTTGACTTATCTCTCTCATTGCTCTGTCCATCAACGTAAATTTTATTCACAAATTTCTCTAACAAATTGCGCTAACCAACCAGCAATCAATGCTATAACAACCATCAACACCTACATTACCACAAACAAGGGCAACATCGAAAAAATGGCTAACAGCCCAAATACTTAGCGCCCTATGCAAAGTAAAGTCCAAATAAAAAAGAAATATTGCCCTGTTACATGTATTTTCTTGCTAAATTGCATTTCATACTAAATTTCTTATCTAAATCACATGACTTTTTGCCACCTATTTACCCACACCTCAAATGACAACGGCAAACTGCTAGGTGGCAATCAAGTCGTCGTCCGCGTCGTAAAGTTTTCAAATAAAAAAAAAAAACATTTATTTCAATTCATTTCTTTTGCCAGTTTTTAGTAACCTCACACCTTAACTGGTGTACACATACATACTTGACGACATTGACAATACATACACATACTCATTGATGCAGTGAAATCACTTAGACTACAGTATACGATCCGTATTAAAGAATTTGTACAAGGCATAATATTAACAAGAGAAGCTGGATTAGTAGCAATTGGAAAGGGTAAAAACTAATTTGCGTAATTATTTTATATACTATAGATATATTCAAAGCTGATTAATATAAGTATTGAAAATGCTTCATTTTTAGAGGGGGTTTAATTCCATTTAAGGTTCTGAAACCCTTATATTCCATTGTCCCTTATATTTTTATATTCTACCCAATATATTCTATCATCTTTAAGGAAACAAGACCACAAACAAAATTAATACCACTTAAAAACATTTTTGAAACCAATCAAACCCAAACTTTTAAGTATCTCAATATAAGATCAAGTGGACTTAAACCAATTTCAAAATAAACGACTCATTTGTACGCTATGATATTAAACATACTTATATATGGGAGCTATATTTCAATCCGATGGCGGTCTTATATTCTAATACGTAAGTAAAACCCAGTAAGGTGCACCATTTACATTAAATCGGACGAAAATATATATGAGAGCTATATCTAAATTTGAACCGATTTTCACGAAACTTGGCAGACATCCCTCCGGGTTCAATTCAGTATACTATGGAAAATTTCTTGCAAATCGAAAGATATATAGGGACTTTGGTGCACCATTTACATAAAATCGGACGAAACTATATATGGGAGCTATATCTAAATTTGAACCGATTTTTACGAAACTTAGCAGACATCACTCCGGGTTCAATTCAGCATGCTATGGAATATTTCGTGCAAATCGAAAGACATATAGGCACTTTGGTGCACCATTAACATAAAATCGGACGAAATTATATGTGGGAACTATATCTAAATCTGAACCGATTTTCACGAAACTTGGCAGACATCACTCCAGGTTCAATTCAGTATGCTATGCCAAATTACGTGCAAATCGAAAGATATATAGGGACTTTGATGCAAAAATTTTTTTAAATCGGACAAAACTATATATGAGAGCTATATCTAGATCTGGACCGATTTTCACGAAACTTGGCAAAGATCGATCTAGGCCCAATTCAGTACGTTATGCAAAATTTCGTGCAAATCGAAAGATATATAGAGACTTTGATGCACCATTTACATAAAATCGAACGAAACTATATATGGGAGCTATATTTATATCTGAAGCGATTTTTCCCAATTTCAATAGGGTTCGTCCTTGGGTCAAATAAATGAGCTGTGAGAAATTTCATCCAATTTGGATTATAATTGCGACCTGTACTTTGTTTACAATTTAACACCAACAGACAGACATTCGGACGGACGGACATGAATAAATCGACTCAGAAAGTGATTCTATGCATATTCTCAAAAACATAAAAAACATTACAAACATATGCACAAATACATAATACCCTGTACCACAGTGTGGTAAAGGGTATAATGACATTAGTTTCAGCAGTGCCAACATTTTAGATTATGTATTATCCACTCAAATTGGAAAACTGATCCAAGGTTTATTGCGATATATCGAAAATAAAGTGTAGTGAACCATTTTTTTATTCGCCAGAAATTTGGAACGTCTAATTACAACCACTTTGGCGGCGGGGTCTATATGAAAACATTGACCCTTTATAGCTGACGAATTTATCTAATTAGGTTTGGACTTGTTTCGGAAATATGTTGTTGTTGTTGTAGCAGCCCTATTGCTTTTACACAATGGGCTGAGGTGACAGACGTTGGCCGAGTAAGACTCGGGTCGTTTCGGATCGTAGACCCCTCTGTCGAGGAAACGTCGGAAATATGTGGGTTTCGTTGGTGGCCCCATTCCCCATTCCTAAAAAACCTTTCTGAGTCGAATTATGACCGTACAGGTCGCATTTATGATCGGAATTTGATGACATTTTGAGATGCTCATTTATTAGGCCCAAGGACAAACCATCCCATATATAGTTTTAAGTAAATGGTCCTTCAAATACCCAAAGTAAGGCCGATTGCAGTTAGTATAACCTAACGTGTGCCAAATTTTGTTAAAATCCGTTCTGATTAAGATATCGATGCCATATATATTTCCATCCAATTTGAAGTAAATGATGCACCAAAGAATAAAAATATGGTCGATAAGCATAAAACGTTCTGAAATTAGTATAACCTAACCTGTGACAAGTTTCGATGAAATCGGTTAATATTTTGATCTAACTTCCATATATATTTTCGTCCGAGTTGAAGTAAATGAACACACTGTAGTTCATCAAATTTCATAGTCCTTCAAAAATGCGACGTCTGTTGAAATACTCAAAGTGGTGAAGGACATTATATTACTATAGATTAACCCAGAGGTTCCTTGATGTACCCGATGTGTATATTACCTTTGATCAATTTTTGTTGTTACCGTACAATTGATACCGTCTCATTCCGATGTATCCATTGCCTCTTAAAAACGATATGCTTGAAACTATGTCATCTTCCCTTCCGAACCCTTACTATTGTTGCTGGTTGTTTTCCACTCGTGCTTTTGGAAGTTGCCTTCTCTTCAATCCTTACAAGACCACATAGTGAGTCCCTCGAAAGACCTCGAGCATGGCTTTCGACATGAACTCGTAGCACAAACCTCTGACGAAGACCGTTGCTCTTTGTAGCTGAACAATGTCTATTTTCCTTACCTGCTCCCGTTCTATTGCTTTGATCAGAGAGGCAAAGATTGTCACTAGTTTTTTTAGAGCTTTTATAAGCTGCACTATAAACATTTCGAAAGATACATTGGAGAATTTCTAAAGTACCTATATTTTTGATCAGAATAAATTTCTATGTCGATATAACAACGTTCGCTAGAATATTAGAGCCAGCATGACTAAGTCAATGGACAACTTTCTTTCTATATCAACCGTCTGAACGCTCTCGTTTACGAGTGTGAAATGTGTCTGCTCTTCCAGAGACCTAAACATAATCGTCGCTTACCACAAAAGTGAAAGTTATTTTTCTCGATTGTTCTGAGACTCTAATTTTTTGATGCAAAGACACACATATCTGTAAAAGATATTTGCTCAGAATGCCTTTAGAAAGAAGCTCTTATGTAGATAAACCAAGTGGACGGTATTCTCATTCATTGGCCTCTGACTGTTGTCTGCATAAGAACATAGTTTCGTAAGACATTTCCGCTGAGAAACAGAAATGAATTCTTCTTCCAAAGTTTTATATCGTATCGTGTCTGTCTTTAAAACGAAGTTTGTCTGTGATGACAGCAGCTACTGTCACTTAGAAAGGACAAAATTCACTTTATCTATATATAAAGGTGAGGTCGTATACGCAATTGTAAATGTACGGCCAAATTCTAGGTATCTTTCGAAGAGAAATTTTCGACGAAAAATTTTGAAATATTTTTCAAATGTCACATTTATGACTGCTGTTGGTGGTAGTGGCAAGGCTGATGATAATGACATTTGTACGTTGTAACGTCATTAAGTTATGTTGTACTTGAGAATATCAATAATAGTAGTGACGTTGATGGTGACGACTCACCGACCAACCGTCACAAAAAATGAAAGAAAATATATGTGGCAATGAAGACGACCAGAATGACGATGGTGAAAACAACTAGAGATAAGGTTAGTTCCGTTTATAAAGAATAAGCATAAGTATCGGATGTGCTAGAATGCTGTTGTTCTGTGGGTTCAATTGAGTTCATATTGTACAAGTGAGAATATTTTTTATTTTCATATTTTCCTTCCGTTGTGGTCTATCTGTTTGTTGGTTTGTTTTTTTATGACTCAGCGTCATAAAAATTTTATGCTGTGAAAAGCGCATAAATATTTAGCAGGACATTTGTCATTAGGAATGCAAATGAATTGTGAATGCCAATGGTCATGTTTACGTTTTGCTGCTGAGAGAAAAAAAATATTTTCATGACCAGTCATTGCGTGTCTAATGTAATGCATAGTGGGGACATACTTACGGATGATTGTTTAAAAGCGAATAAATGTTGCTGTTATTGGGACAATTGCAAATGTTGGAATTTCTCGGTTTTCAGGATATAAATTGGGGTTCTAAATTGTTAAGTGATAAATATGCCTTATACACTTTATTTGATTCTAATATCAAATTTTACAATGTCATTTCTTTTTCTCTCTCCTGACATTAATTTCCTAACATGTGATTTTACGTAGCAGGAATGAATGCATTTTTGCCTATAAAATACTAAGAAAAATTGTATTTCTTTTAATTATTAAAAGAGTTAAAGCGTCGTTAAGTTCAGGCGGGTCGAACTCTCCACCACGTGGTGTGCTATAAAAATTCCTTAAATCGGTAGAGACATTAATATGCGTAAAATATTATAACATTATACGGTAGTAGGTTATTCATGATTTAAAAAAAGTACACTCACTCAGGTTTGGTTAAGAAATTCAACTTCAAATGATCCCAAATCCCTCAAATTACCTAATGTGAGGTATCATTATATGGGTGGCCAATATTGATAAGTTTGAGTTTTGAACTCAATGATAATTCACAATATTAGAAGTAAACCAGTAAGGACAGTAGTAAAGTCGGACAGGGCCGACTATATGATACCCTTCACCACTATGGGTATATTAAACAGGACTATTAACATGAAATTGGATGAAATAAAATATGTAATATTT
>NW_026885885.1:0-7007 GCF_032173495.1 Musca vetustissima
GGGTAATTTTTGAGACGAAATTTTTTCCGGCATATCGAATGAGAAATATTTTTGAAAAACCTATCTTCCCCCTCATATCATATCTCGAAAGCTAGTGCGTATTTTCCTTTTTTTAACCGTAACCAAAATACCACAAGACGAGATTTGTTGACCTCCAAATGTTCTACGAATTTTCGAAAAAAATTGTACAATATGAAGTACTGTCGTATTCGTCTGGATTCTATACTAAAAGAGTAAGGTGATTGACTGACTGATTTAACGATTCATCAAGGCTCAGACGACACGGCTGAAGCTAGAATCTTGAAATTTTGGGTGAGGGTCACTCTTGGTCCAAAGGTGACAGATAAGGCTAGGTTTTAGAAAATTCGTACTAGAACGGTACGAAAAGTACTAAATGTGATACCACTTGTATTTCGCGAACCGGTAGAGCGAGATCTCTTAGATTAAAAATGAGGGTCACTGATGGAGTGTCAGGGTCAGGATTAAGTTTAACAAATTTAAACTTATGGGTACTAAATGGTACTAAATTTGTTACAATTTGAATTTTAGGTGAACCAGTAGAGCTAGAATCATGAAATTTGGAGTCAGGATCACTGTTGAGTTGTAAGTTTGAAATATTTAGGAAGTTTTGGAAATTCGTACTACTGTGTACAAAATTTGGTACAATTTGAATTGTGGGTATACCGATAGCGTTGGAATCTGAAACATAGATTTAGGATCACTGTGGGTATGTTGGTTTGTGTTAAGTAGGAAGTTTTGGAAATTCGTACTAATACGATAAAGTTGAAATCCTGAAACTTGGATTTAGGATGACTGTGGGGATATAGGATTGGGGTATGTATGAAGTTTGGGAAATTGGTACAACTATGTACAAAATTTGGTACAATTTTAATTGGGATAGAGTTGGAATCCTGAAACTTAGATTTAGGAGCATTGTCATGGTGTAGGTTTGGTTTAAATAGCAAGTTTAGGAAATTCGTACTACTGTGTACTAAATTTGGTACTATTTAAATTGTGGGTGAATCAATGGAGATGGAATCCTGAAATTTGAATTTGGAATCATTGTGTGGGTGTAGGGTCGGAGTATGCAGGAAGCTTTGTGGAATGGCTAAATGGAACTAAATTTGGTCAAATTTGGATTTGTGTGAACCTTTAGAGCTCGAATCATGAAATTTGGTACTAAATGGTACATAAATTTAATTTATGGCCGATATTAATGTGTGGATGTTTTTTTCTGACATATGCAGTTTTCTGAAAAAAATAATGTGTTAATACATGTTGAAGTATTTCCTACATTCGCTAACGAAGTTGCGGGCATATGCTAGTATTTACAATAAAAATGATATAACTATGCTATTTACAACATTTATTTGCGGGAGACAGATCCGGAAAGCTAATTTTTTGAACTAGATTTTCAGACAGTAAACACCGTTTTCAAATTCTCCACAATAGATATACTGACATTTACTTTATTACACAGTACCTCGACTTCCGCAGTACTGAATAATGGGCGGGATCAGGATATAAGGTGTACACCAAAGGAATATATAAATACAAATTGTCTAAGCTGTTTTTAAAAATGCGCAATAAAATGTGGAAAAATGTTGACATGGATTGGTAGGATAGAACAACTGTCTAAAAGTCCGCTATTTGTAAAAATCAAAAAATATCAATATTTGGGGATTACTGTTATATTGGGGTTCACCAAAAATTGGTCCAATATCAATAATTTTGACAGAGAGTTTGGTACCCAATTAGAACCAATGGTGCCACATTTCCGCCAATTGAATAGAAAAAGTGTTCAAAATCCTTAATATGCATACATTTCGAGGGCAGAGTTATATGAGGACTACCCTCAAAAATACAAAAAAGTGCCCAAAATCCCGAAGAGAGGAAGATACCGTTATATAGGAAAATTTTTGGTAGAAAGATTTGTAAGCCATAACATTAAATCACATTGAATTCGCATGAAAAACGTGTCCAAAACTCTCAATCGTTCAAAATTCCGAACTTGAATTGCGGAAGTTTTTGACCTGCTTATAGCCAAAAGAGTACACAAATTTCAGCGTCCCTTCTCATATCTTTCGGAATACAGCGCAAAGTGTGACGACCGCGGCCAAAAATGGTCAAAACCAAGTAAATCGGAGGACAAAATTATTGATGTGAATTGATAGAAAATATTCCAACTAGAATAAATTTGAAATTGGGTATTGATACGTCGAATAGTTTTGTCTATAAAAGGGTTCAAATCTGATAATTGTTGGCAACCTGTATTTTTCTCCTTACTTTGGAAAAATGCTAACATTTTTCTGATGCCCAAATATTGTGGCATATAAATTAACAGTTATTATAAACATGTTTCACTGTCAGACCGCCTGTTGCTTGTTCGTAAATAGAGGTCATGTGGTATTTACGGATATCCCTGCCTGTAGCACATAGTTCATTTAATTTCAAAGCTAATTTTGAAATTAGTGAAATAGAAAAGTTTTAAAAATTAGCGATCCATTTTCCATATTTTTGATTTGAGTTGTAACATTTAACATTTGTGATGTTCGGCTAAAAATTGTGGCGTTTAGAGCGACTAGAAAACCAAACAAAAATAAAGTTTTCGGACCATGTCATCCCCTAAATACATCTGATCATCACCGAAAACCATAGGTTTCGCTCTTGATCATAACCGGAGTGATTAAAAGTGGCATTTCTTGTAATGGTAACACTGAACAATATCAGAAGAGGTACTGAACAATATAATTAGTAGTGAAAGGCCAACCATTCCTCTCGGATATACTGTCAACTTCTCCGGTCTATGTCCTTTGTCCCTTGTAATTTTGTCTATTGACCGATCCCTATCAAAACTGTCATGCTTTTTCTTTGGGCAGATCCACTTCTCCATGTAAAAATTTGCAATGTTCGGGTCATCATTACTGTCTCTGGAGGGGTTTTCTTTGGCCAGGAGCGGTCATACATCCCTATAGCTTGCTTACAAATTATAATGCACAGACGGACAGACACACATATCTAGATTGACTCAGGTAGTCGAGATATGATGATCGGTACTCCGAAAGGTGGATCTAGGACTGATATTTCACAGCCTTACAAACTATCGGGGCCACGCAAAGCTACAACAAATTATTGGCACTGGACGGTAAACCGAACGACGGCGATTGTTAAATCGTCATAGAATTTTATTCAGATCAAAAATATATGTATATACTTTATTGGATTTCAGATGAATATTTTAATATTGCAACCGGAATGAACAATTTTATATAGACTCCACGTTGTGGTGAAGGGTATATCCACTTTTATTATATATAGTATATCCACTTTTCATATATCAGTAGATTTCATAACAGATAAATACATATTAACCTATCATATTTAATGCATATCGCCTTATATAAGATGAAAGAAATATCCGAGTTTATTCAAAATTTTCATTTCGTAATATTTTTTGTTCTTTTTATACCATTCACCACAATGTGGTACGTTAATTTGTAAAGAATGTACAGGTCGCATTTATGATCCGAATTGGATGAAATTTGGCACAGCTCATATTTTTGGCCCAAGAACGAACCCTATTAAAATTGGAAAAAATTGGTTCAGATTTTGATATAGCGCCCATATATATTTTTTCCGATTTAATGTAAATGGTGTAGCAAAGTCCCTGTATATCTTTCGATTTGCACGAAATTTGGCACAGTGTAGTGAATTATGCCTAGAATGATGTGTGTTAATTTTTGTAAAAATCCGTTTAGATTTAAATATAGCTTCCACTTGTACTTTCGTCCGTTTTCATGTAAATAGTGTACCAAAGTCCCGGTATATTTTTCGATTTGCACTAAATTTGGCATAACGGACTGCATTAAGTTCGTTTCGTTTCGTAAAAATCGATTTAGACTTAGATATAGCTCCCATATATTTTCGTCCGATTTAATGTAGATGGTGTACGAAAGTCCCTATTTATCATTTAAATTGGACGAAATTTGGCACAACCTACTGACATGAGTCCAAAATGATGTGCTAAGTTTCGTGAAATTCGGTTCAGATTTAAATATAGCTCCCATATATATTTTCGTCCGATTTAATGTAAATGGTGTACCAAAGTCCCTGTATATCTTCCGATTCGGACGAAATTTGGCAAAGCGTACCAAATTAAGTCTAGAATGATGTGTGCTTAATTTCGTGACATCGGTTCAGATTTAAATATAGTTCCCACGAAAGTCTCTATATATATTTTAAATTAGCACAAAATTTGTCATAATGTACTGAATTGAGTCTAAAATGATGTCTGCTTCGGGAAAATCGGTTCAGATTTAAATATAACTCCCATCTATATTTTCTTCCGATTTTATGTAAATGATATACAAGAACCCCTATATATCATTCGATTTACACGGCGTACAGAACTGAGTCTACATCTAGAAAATGTTGATATAGGCCCAATATATATTTTCCTCCGATTTTATTTCAATTGTGAATTAAAGACCCAAAGTTTGTACGATTGACACACAATTTTGTAGAATGTACTGAAGTTAATATAAATTGATCTCTGGTAAGTTTCGTTGAAATCGCTTCAGATTTAGTTAGGTTCAGATTTGAAGAAAATGTTATCGAATTGAGATTAGAGTGACGTTATTGCTTTTTGGTGAAATTGGTGCGGATGCAGACACAGCTTTCATATATTAGGTTGGGGGAAAATCCATTATGTTTTTAGTAGATGGCGGCACTGATAGATTTCTCGTAAAGTATCTGTCAAACAGTTTCAGATTTATGTTCATTGGAAGGGTAACATTTCGGAGAAATAATCGAAGTTGACCGGCATGTTATCAGTTGTAACATCTCACAGGTGTTAAAAATCGGCCATAAAACTGTTTTAAGGGGACCGCCCCCATTCTCGGGGTCAAAATTTTTGTTGATATAATTCGAATCTACACTACTTCAAGAATGCCCCCACAAAAAGTGAATATCTCAAGAACTCTTGAAGATATAGCCGATTTATTGTGTCAGCATCAAGTGACGGCTGAAGGGCTTCTCAAACTTTAAACGCATTTTTCTCTAAACATTTTTTTGCGAATGGCGGGCACGATAACTCAAAAACTAATAACCCAATCCATTCCAAATTTTTACACGTTTCTCTGTGAGTGTATAGCTATCGTATGAACTAGGATAAAGCCAAACGGTGAAGATCTTTTTAAATTTAAATTGGTTTTTGGTAAAAAATCGGCGATTTTTCAAAAATATTTTTTCAAAGGTCCACCATGTTGTTAATTTTAGAGCGATAATCCTAGTTCATACCAAAGCCAGACATGTACTCTTTCTAACACCGTTGGAATTTTCCGATTCCGATGATCCAGTGAGGAGTTATCATGCCCGCCATCAAAAATAAGGACTTTTCTTTAATTACAAAAAACAACAACAAAACAATAACAAAAAAAATTTTAAATTCCTTTTCTTCTCTTTTAAATCTTCAAATATATATGTGCAAAGTTACAAACCTTAACAAGCATTGGTATTGATTTACCAGCCCATTGAAAATCTTGAAAAATTAAAATCGAGAAATGGGGAGGTTCCCTTAAACTATTTACAATTGACCAGAAACGGCAAGAATTAGCCAACAGGAGAGGTGTCGTGCTCCACCAGGACAACGCTAGGCCACACATCTCTACAGCTTACAGTCCGGACTTGGCACCAAGCGATTATCATTTTTTCTTGCATTGTAAAATTTTTTAATGTTAAAAAATTGATATCTAGGGAGGATTGTGAAAATCGACTACTAGAGTTCTTTTGCAAATAGAGAGCAGAACTTCTATGAGATAGGCATTATGAAGTTACCTTTAAAATACAACAAAACGGTAAAATCGGACATTCGGAAGCATGTTAAATAAAGTCCTATAGTTCCTATAAAAATAATGAATTTCTGTTTCCCCAAACTAATATATACTCTTATGTTGGGACTTGAAGTTATGAATGATGAAGAATATGGTGATTCAATTTCATTCAATATTAAATATTTCTGGTTCGTAGAATAGCGTCTCCTTCAATAAGTATACCAAAAACATTTTCTTTACCTTTAATTTCTAGTCTACAAGTACCAAATGGAATTAGTGCAGGCATGCTTACCCATATACGCTACCGTAACTGAGGGTCGATGGGTAAACACATTTTCTCTTTCTTTCTCCTTACGTCAGTCGTTTTCAATGGAGAATTCTCAGTTACGTTCGCACACACTTGCTCTCAATTTAATTTTGCCCAACACTGAATTAGTGTCAATTTGAAGCAGGTTGTGAATCCTTTTTATTACAGAATCATTCGGTATGGTTCTGACATTTTTTCACTCTGAGTGAAATTTTTATGATATCTTAACCTTCACCACAATATCGTCAATATTCAATAAATTACGTGTCCCTACGGCGTTGAAAAAAAAATCAATCAATCTGTGCTCCATATCTGTTACTAAATTGAAATAAAAATAACATTTATCTAATCTATAATGGTACGTTTTTCAAATTTTATATTTTATTTCCGTTTTCCTAAAAAACGTTCCATTCCCATCATATTGTATGGAATGTGTTAATGTTATCAATTTTCAACTCATCACTCGCACATAATCGTGTGCCATTGGCATGTCATCAATGATTGTCATTGTCATGATGATAGACCCTTATGTCATTTTCGTTAGAGCGCGTCGTCGCAGCCCATTGCTACTTCTATGCTAGAATGCGAAAAATAAGCAAATTCAACTATCAAATATGGCCTCCATTGATTTGATAAAATGGCCTTTAGCTATCCAAGCCTGAAGGCAACAACAAAATAAAGAAAAATCCTCCGAAAGACGTGTTAGTGGTGTGTTTAGGACATTTGTAATAAGCCACCAATACGTGTCTGGCATAACAAATCAATACCCAAAATAATATTGTTAAGTACTTTGCTGCGACGGAGGGGAATGAGGAATATTGCCTTTCTCAATTTTGTTGTTTAAAGGATTTTCATTTTTCTGTTTGTTG